>NC_134111.1:67381413-67684565 GCF_040939455.1 Microcebus murinus | reverse complement strand
TAAACATTTTATAAAATTAGAAACTTTTTTCATTCGACTGGAAAAAGACAGTAAATTTCCAAATCATATATTGTAAAGTATTAGCAAAAGAATACCTGTAAATTTCTGCAGGTAAAGACATTAGATGCAACCATTTTTCCTATTCTACCACATTTAACCTTCAAAAAATTGAGCACAATGAGATAATGCCCTCAAGGAGTTTACCTAGTAATTCTAGGAGGTGGGTATTAATTTCCTTTATTTGGAGATAAGCATATTAAGAGATAGAGATTGTATCTTTCCCAAAATTATGCAATTAATAAATGGCAGAGCTTGGATTCAAACTCGGTTCTCAGACTTTTTCATTAAAACAAGTCTTTCATAATCTTCAATAGACCATTCCATCTCAGTCTCCCAGTCATGGCAGAGTTTAAACATCTGCTGTGGGATTTTCAATGGGCAACCAAACCTCCCATTGTCCACTTCCCCTGTGATCCTTTTCCTTGATTTATCTATAAATTTCCTCTGATAACTAGAGACAAAGCCAGAGTATTGGCATCATATATCGCTGTCTTTATCACATTCTTATACAATATGTGGATTTTATATACATTCTCAAAAAACTGTGTTGAAATATTGTTAACAATTGCAAGATTCTATAATTATAAAATTCTTTCTATAGTATGTTTGATTAATTATTCTACAAAGTTGAAGCAATGACCAATATTGAATGAATTAAATATACTAGTGAGAACGTTAATAAAAATTTCATTTGTTCCCCATTTAGATATAGTTAAGGGTCTTTAGAGAGTATTTTAATAGAATGGCTATTCCACTGGCGAGAGTAATGATGGCACATATAATACAGGACTTTTAGAAGTCTACTTAATTGTCAATTAAAACTAATATATTCTTATCAAAATCTTTATCTTGACATATATATATTTATTATCTGATACAGCCTTGTTTTCATATACACATGATATATTCTTCATTATATTTTCACTAACATAACCTAATTCTACTTTTAATCCAATAGTCCAATGGTTTTTTGGGGAAGTGGGGATGGTGCTTGTGCGTATATGATTTTTTTTTTAGAGAAATGAGTTTTTTCAAAGAAAAATATTACTGCCCTAGATGTAAGGAGTCTTATATCCAGTTCGTATTCTATTCTGCTACTAAGTATCTATATGACTGTAGAAAACTCATTAATTCTCTTAATTTCTATATCTGGACAATGAAAAGACTGAACTATATAATCTCCAAATATATAAGTATACGTTATAGTTTAATCTGTTTTGCTTATACCATTTTGTGTTCCTTTAAATTATTACTTATGTGTATTCCATATAAATAGATATTTGCTATGAAAGAAACAAACTAAAGTAGAAAAAATAGAAGCCCAATCTCATTTTAAATATTTATTTATATTTAAAATCTCAAATATATATATATTTATATCTATTATATTCACTTAAACATATACATCTTGGGCATTTTTTTCTGTAAATATAGTTGGACAATGGATTTCATTCTATGGCTTATTTTATTCTTTTAGCAATATATCTTGGATAATTTTATTTGTAAACACATAATAAACATAGATTATTTTTGCCAGATGCAAAGTATTTTATTGTTTGATACAGCCTTGTTCTTATTTTACTTCTCTTATTTTATATCTTATTTTATTTTATATTTTATTTTATATCTATCATTTCAGTGGCAACTTAAAATTTTAATGACATTTAATTTTAAATTGAATATCCTACCAAAACAATTAAAAATAACTGTTTCAGTCCAATGAGCCTTCTCTTCTCTTACATGTTATTTTTGTCTGATGTTTTAATCTTATGTTATATCTCCCAAATTAGTCATTTTTATATATTTAATATAGCTAATGCTTCATAAATTTAACTATGTATTTACTATTGCTCTCAATATTTAACTGTTCTAGCTCACTCACTTCTCTCATTATTTTGGTAAAAGTTTATCAGTGGTAATGTCCCTCAATTGTTATCTCAAAATCATTTCGATTTATCCTCATTCTTGACTGAGCATAAAAAGTGCACAGAATTCTAGGTTAATAGTGGTTTCTCTCAGCATTCTAATTATGCATTGGTCTATATTCTAACTTTGTTCTTGTTCCATAGAAGCCTGTATTCAATTTAATTGTCATTGTTCTACTTTTCTGATTATTTTTAAGAATTCTTTTCCTCTAGTGTTATGCACATTCACTACAATGCATCTAAATGTGAATTTACATCTTTCCTCTTCTCCCCTTTGTGCTTTCTCAATTTAAAAATTCATGTGTTTTACAAATTTTGAAAAATAGCTTATCCTTATTTCTTTGAATATTGCTTCTTTCCTCTCTATATGTATTCTTTCATTCTTAAACTGCTCTCACAGATATATGTTGACCTTAATATTGTCTACTAATTTTTTCTTATTTGTGTATTTTTTCCCATCTGCATATCCCGTTCTCCCCAAAATCTTGATTAAAGTAAATAAAATTTTATTCCACTTTTTTTCTTTTTTACAGATTTCAAAACTATATATCCCATATATCTTCATGTATAGGGATATTTATATAATATACTTTTTAAAAAATTAAGTGATTTCATTTAAGAATGGTTCAACATATGTAAATCCATAAATGTGATTCAACACAGAAACAGAAGCAAAAACCAAGACCATATGATCAACTCAATAAATGCAGAAAAAGCATATGACAAAACTCAGCACCCTTTTATGATAAAAACTCTTAACAAAATAGGCACAGATTGAACATACCTCAAAAGTATTGTGAATGAGGAAAAGTTGAAAGCTTTTCCACTCATAACTGGAACAAAACAAGTGTGCTTGCTGTCACCACTTCTATTCAACATAGTGCTGGAAGTCCTCACCAGAGCAATCAGGCAAGAAAAGGAAATGAAGGGCATCCAAATTGGGAAAGAGGAGGTCAAACTATCGCTTTTGCTGACGATATGATCTTATATCTAGAAAACCCCAAAGATTCTACCAAAAGACTCCTGGAATCGATAAATAAATTCAGCAAATTTATTCAGGCTACAGAAGCAATGTACAGAAGTTAGTAGCATTCCTATGCACCAACAACAGTCAAGCTGAGAATCAAATCAAAGACTCAATACCATTCACAATAGCAACAAAGAAAATAAAATACCTAGGAATATATTTAACTAAGGACATAAAAGATCTTTCCAAAGAGAGCTACGAGTTACTGAGGAGGGAAATTAAAAACATTGTATACAAATGGAAAAACATATGCTCATGGATTGGCAGAATCAACAGTGCTAAAATATCCACACTACACAAAGTGATTTATAGATTCAATGCAATCCCCATCAAAATACCAATGTCATTTTTCACATATCTAGAAAAAATAATTCTATGCTTTGTTTGGAACCAGAAGAGAACCTAAATAAAAATTCAAATAATTCTGGGTGGCACAATATCATATAAGATAATAAAGATATGATTAACTCTGGAGATTGTTTGTAAATTTCAAATAATTTCAAACAATTTCCAGAGTTAATTATATCTTTATTCTCTTACATGATATTATATGCCATCCAAAATTATTTGATTCTTAATTATGTTTAATTATATTCCATTTTATCCCAATGTCTCTTAGTTACTGGCATTAGTTGTAAAGCCATATTAGTAACAATTACTAGAGTTTAATTATAAATTTGACTCTTCTTTCTTAAATTCCTGTTTTGTTGAGTTGGAGTCTATCCTCAAGTCATATCCATAGAGGTAGACGAAATAGCTGTAACCAATATAACCTTACAGGAATTGTATTTAAAATATATAAAGCAGTCATGCAAATCAATTAAGATAGGCAATCCAAGAGGAAAGTGAACAAAGGTCTCAAATGAACATTTTATAGAAAAGAAAAGGTAATAAACACATGAAAATTTGCTTAATTGCAAGAAAGTAAAAATGGAACACTGTGCAGATTAGTAATAATTAAGAACCCAGAGAATATCAAGTGTTGAAAAGAAAGTGAATCAAGTTCATTCATATATGTTGCTGGCAGAAATACTTATATAGCCAATTTAGAAGACAATTTGAAATTGTCTTTTCATATCCCCAATTTTTTATCTAATGTACAACAGGCTATATCTATGAATATACTATCATTGGGATTATTATGAAGAGTAAACATTGTTCATGCACAAAAAATTGATATATATATATAATATTTTAGAGCTTTGAAATAAATTATTTATGATATATAAAACATGATTATTGTTTGGTTCAAATCCCAAAAGAGTACATATGACATGATATATCATTTAAATCAAGGTTATCACAAACAAGTTCTATAAAAATTTTCCATACATATATGTATCTAAAATATACATAATATTTGTTTTTTTTCTTAAACTGTAAATATTGATTACCTTTTGATTTTCAGGGAATAGAATCCATTAAGGGCATAAAAAATTCAATGGTATTGGTGACATTCTATTTCCTATACTGTGTAACAGAATCACAAATAATGGTTTTGGAATCATGTTTTATTGTTATATACTGTTGTTTATATTTTCAATTGCATTGAAAATCATTAAAAATATATTTTTAAATTAGAGTAAATGAGAGAATAAAAAGAACCCCAGCACCGGGTGCAGTGTTTCATGCCTGTAATCCTAGCACTCTGGGAGGCCAAGGTGGGCGGATTGCTCAAGGACAGGAGTTCAAAACCAGCTTGAGCAAGAGCGAGACCTGTCTCTATTATAAATAGAAAGAAATTAATTGGCCAACTAATATACATAGAAAAAATTAGCTGGGCATGGTGGTAGCGCATGCCTGTAGTGTCAGCTACTCGGGAGGTTGAGGCAGCAGGACTGCTTGAGCCCAGGAGTTTCAGGTTGCTGTGAGCTAGGCTGACGCCACAGCACTCACCCTAGCCTGGGCAACAAAGCGAGACTCTGTCTCAAAAAAAAAAAAAAAAAAAAAAGGCCAGGCGCGGTGGCTCACGCCTGTAATCCTAGCTCTCTGGGAGGCCGAGGCGGGCGGATTGCTCAAGGTCAGGAGTTCAAAACCAGCCTGAGCAAGAGCGAGACCCCGTCTCTACTATAAATAGAAAGAAATTAATTGGCCAACTGATATATATATAAAAAAAAAAAAAAAAAAAAATTAGCCGGGCATGGTGGCGCATGCCTGTAGTCCCAGCTACTCGGGAGGCTGAGGCAGAAGGATCGCTCCAGCCCAGGAGTTTGAGGTTGCTGTGAGCTAGGCTGACGCCACGGCACTCACTCTAGCCTGGACAACAAAGCGAGACTCTGTCTCAAAAAAAAAAAAAAAAAAAAAAGAACCCCAGGCTGCAGTCTTCAACCCTCTTTGTGTCTGTGTACTTTAATTTTCCGGGACTGTAGCCATTTCTCGTGTCCGCGTTCTATGTCTATGTCTTTGTGTGTGTCATCCCCCGTCCTGCAAGCGGGCCATGACACCTAAACTTCCCCATTTATAAATTGGAATTAATAATAGTCTCTATCTCATGGTATTTTTGTGAGTATTACATGCCTTATGTACAAAACTTATATAACATGCATGTCTGACATGCAATATATGCTATATATTTGTTTGTAACCTCAGCATATGCAGTAGCAGTCATGTATCTGCAATCTATTTGAGAAAACAAAAAAAACTCCACAACAATAAAATATGCTGCTGCATGTGCTGTAGTTTAGATTATTCAATGCTATTAGAAGAGCCCCAAAACTATAACAAAGAATGCATTCAGGGACAACCTCACTTTTCCTGAGCCTTGTGCTACAGAAATTGGAGAGATAGCAATACAATTCTTTAAACTATAATTTGCAGATTAGAAAACTATTCCAGGATAAGACAACAACTATCAAAGCTAATTCACTCAAAAGATATCATAGAAATAGAAGGTTTGAACTTAGATGCAAATGTTAAGCAAAAATAAGAATAAAACTAATTATACAATATTTATGCAAACATCAAACAATTCAAAAGAACAAACATGTAAAACTCATGTATTTGATGCTGTTTAAATAGTATTTTTAATATTAATTTTATGTGTTCATTGCTAGTGTTTAAAATAATGGATTTTTTAATATTGTATATTGACTTGTATTCTGACAACTAGTTGAATGATTTATATTTTCTAGTAGCCATTTTCATAAATTCTTTAGAATTTTTTAGGTATATAAACACAAAAAAGTTTTCTTCATAATTTCTAATCTTTCCAATCCATATGATTACTAATTTATTTTTCTTTCTCACCTTCACCCCCATCACTGGCTAGAATATACCAAAAAGTACACAGTATTAAGTACAGTGGTAAGAATTTATATATTTGCTTTTTCCTAATCTTATGGAGAAAGCATTCTGTCTCTTAGTGAGGAATCCAGTTCCTTCTTAATAACATATATTTGATATTTTTCAGTCCTGGCCATTGGTAAGACAAAGGCTTTACCTGGCAGGCCTCATAGGAGTCAGCTGCTCTCCCTATACCAGACTTTGTGCATGGCCAGCACATTGAAGTCTTTGAAGGGAGTTGAGATCAAAGACTTGGGTCACCCTGGACGATGATCCTTTTTGCATATTTACATTCCCAGCCTTGGCATTTTCATTCTTAAGCCCCTTTATTTGAGGCCTTGGGACAGAGTCCTCTTCACGTATCTCCGCAGAGGCCTTCTTACGGAGGAGGAACAGTGAATGAAGCTTGATGACGACTTTCTCCAAACTGACTGAGTCTACTCTGAACCTTTCTCCATCCCTTCCCCATCTACCACTTTGTCTTAGGATCCAGAAAATTGTCAGAGCCTTTTATTCAGGGCCCTCACAACAGTGAGATGACTCCTGCATCTGTGCTGGTCTGTGCTAATCCACCTGCATCTCTACTGCTGCTCCATTTCATAGGGGAAATGAAAGCATGAAGTGGTACTTTCTCTGGTTTTAGCCTCTTGCTCATACTATCATAATACAGTAGCCGTTTCACCTTATGCAGTTTTAGTTACATGTGGGTCAACTACCATCCAAAAATATTAAATGGAAAATTCCAGAAATAAACAATTTACAAGTTTTAGATTGCAAACCATTCTGAGCAGTGTGACGAAATCTCACCTTCTCCCATTGTTCCGGTCTGGATATGAATCATCCCTGTATCCAGCATATCCACACTGTCTACTTTACCCACCCACTAGTCATTTAGTAGCCTCGGTTACAGATCTACTATTGTGATATTGCAGAACTTGTGTCCAAGTAACCCTTATTTTACTTAATAATGGCCCCAAAGATCAATAGTAGTGATACTGGCAATTTAGATCTACCAAAGAGAAGCCCTAAAGTGTTTCCTTTAAGTTCAAAGGGGAAAGTTCTCAACTTAAGGAAAGAAAAACAATCATATGCTGAGGTTGTTAAGATCTATAGTAAGAACAAATCTATGCATGAAATTGTGAAGAAGGAAAAATTAAATTCATGCATAGTGTGTGTATCTATCTATCTATCAAGAGATAGAACCAGATAGTACCAAACCCTATAGGGTTTCATGCATCCGCTGAAAGTCTTGGAACTCCCCCTACCCCCACCCATAAGGGGGGACTAATGTAATGATTAAATGTAACTTTTATTTTGGCTCATTGTTTTTTAATTGGCAACTCCTTCACTTGGCAGCTCAGTACACTGTCTCAGGTCAACTGAGCTCTTGATATTTACCATTAATTGTAATGGTGTTATGTAGATATTTCATATATGATCTTCACTAGACTAAGAATCTTCTTTTGTGTTCTAGTTGCTGAAAAAATTGTATTATGGATGAGTGTTGAATTCTGTAAATTTTTTTACCTTTGGATCTACTGAGTTGATTGTATGTGTTTTCTCCTATATTTCATTATTGTGGTACATTATTTTCATTGACTTTTAAATGATACATTGAGATTACACTCAAGATAAATCACAATTTCATTATATACATATATTTTGTACTTAAGTAGTGCTTGATTCAATTGGTTAATATTTTGCAGAACATTTTATTTTTATCCACATTCATGTTCTTCTCTATGTTCTGAAAGAATGTATGTAAAATTTATACTATTTCTTCATTAAATGTTTGGTAAAATTCATCAGTGAAGGCAATTGAGCCTAGGCTTTTCTTTGTAGAATTTTAAATAAAATTTCAAATTCTTTAATAGTTATAACAGTATTAAAATTTTCTAACTTTTCTTACATCAGTTTTGGTAATTTGTATCTCTTAAGAAATTAGTCAATTTCATTCGAAGTGTGAAATTTATCAGTTTTAAAGTTGAAGTCCAAGCTATACTTCTGAATTTATCAATTTCTTCTTTCAGCTCTATCAGTTTCTGCTTCAAGGTATTTGGGGATTCAATGTTTTGGTGTATACACTTTAAGGATCCTCATGTCTTCTTGGTGGATCAATCCTTTTCTCATGGTGTAATGTTTCTCTTTGTCTGCAGTATTTTTCCTTTCTCTTAAGTCTACCTTACTAGCTGTTAATATTGCTATTCTTGCTGTTTTTACAATTAATACCTTCATAGTATATGTTTACATCATTTTTCTTTTAAATGACCTATGTCATTGAAGTCCAGATGTGCATATTGTAAACAGCATATATTTGGGCCTTGTTATTGTTTTCTACTCTGCCAATCTCTGTCTTCTGATTTGTGAGTTTAGACTATCAATATTTAAGGTAATTATTAATATGTCAGAGCTTAAGTTTACCTTTTTTTGTGTGTTTCTAGTTCTCACTCTTGTTTCTCTTTTCCTGTGTGTTACTTTTTAAGCATTTCATATTCATTTATTTATGGTGTTTTGTGTATCTCTTTGTATAGTTTTCATATAGGCTGTTCTGGGAATTACGATACACATAGGCAACTTATGGTCTACTGTTATCAGCATTTAATTACTTTGAATAAAGATAGAAACCTAACTTCCATTTAGATCTGCTTCCTTTTCCACTTTTAAATATCATTTTTGTGAATACCAATTGGTATTATAATTTTTAGTTCTATCAAAGTTCACTCTTCAAAATAATTTGTACCACTACCTGTTCACCATTCAAACCTTATAACAGTATGGTCTTAATTCCTTCCTTGCATGATTATTGTCATACCTTTTCACTTCTACATATACCACAATGCACGGTACATTGTTACTATTTTTGACTTCTTAAGTTTACTGTTTCTCTTTTGGATGTGTCAGGTCTACAGGTGAGCCTGGTGAGACATTTTAATTTTTGTTAATATGTATTTCTAGCATTTCCATTTTATCTTTATTTTCAGTGTCCATTTCTCTATTGAAATTACTTGTGTGATCTTACAGTTTTTTCTACATTTTACATTATGTTCATTAATATATTAATCACAATTGTACTAAATTCTCTGTCTCATAATTTCAACAACTGTTGAAACATATCTGAGTTTTATTCAGATGATCATTTTGCCTCTTCAGACTGTGTTTATTTTGCCTCTTTTTATGCCTCAAGTTTTTGATGAAAGTTGTTATGGTAAGGAAGTACATAGTGAGTAAGTATGTTTTATGCTTGAAAATAAGCACACCTTTACTTTTGAGTCTTTAGTCTGGGGGGTTGTGCTAGTCTCATCAGAAATTGGGGTTGGATGGAAGTTTGCTCTTGTGATGGTTACCTTCATTGTAACTAGGGATTTCAAATTCTACTGAAACTTTATTTCTCCCCATTTGGATTTTGGTCTTATCTGTCCAACTCCCTAGATAGAATCTGTCTTGTGTCTGTTTCCCAGCTGTATCCCACTATTAAATTTGAGGTCTGTTAGCATAATTAGAGAGTTTTCTCTGTTGCTATGGTTGAACTTCAGTCTTAGGAAGGCACTGTTAATTTGAATCTTAGAGATGTAGTCTTCACAAATGTTTATGCCCCTCTGTGAGAGGGCATAAACACATAGGCCTAGCACATATTTCTTCCCCTTTTATATGGATAGAGCACCTACCTCCCCCCATTCTCCTGTGACAATTTCTAATAGCATTCTCAATACTTTTTATGCTCTTGCACCTGAAAATTAAGCTATTTGTCCCACGGGGGAGAGAAAGAGGAGATAGATAGACTGTGGCCAATGTCATGGGGAGTTTTGTAAGAATTTTCCTTAGGTAGCTGGTGGGATTCTACAAGAAATGCTGCAAGAAGGTAAGAATATTTTAAAATCTGCAGTCCCATTGGCTTCAAAATCTCTTGTTAGTCCACACTTGCCTTCAGCAAATTGTTAAAAATGTATGATTTAGTCTTCTTACTGGCTTATATAGCATTCAGTGATGCTTGTTGGATGACAGACAATGTTTGAGTCTTGTTTCTGCCTGCATAGTTTTGTCTTACTCTAGATTTCAGGTTAGTTGTTTCCCCTAAATTTCAATTCTCTGATGGGTTTGAAAAATGTCATTAACATGAAATCTGCCCATCTATTTTTGTACAGGTAATTGTGATGCTGGTCCCATCTCTCTACATATTTGAGTTAAGATTTGAGTGCTATAATATTTTCACATTTTTTATCTTCTAGTTACATCCTCTCTTATCATTTTTGCTCTGTCCATTAACTGTTTCTTATGTTGGTTATGGGATTATTTTTGTGCTTTCTGGCATCCCATGGATTATTATTGTTACTTGTTGAATGTATGAGATATGTTGTTTTCTTTTACAATTGGCTTAGATTCATTCTAATTAAATCTAGATTGGTTTGATTACTGGGAGGCCTACTTTTAGGCCTTGCGATCCTGGGTCTAGAGCAGCTTCCGATCTAATTCACTAAGGTATGCCTTTTGCTTTCATTCTCTGGTACATATCCTGGGAGAGGAGTCATTGTGGTCTCTCCTCTTTGGCTGATTAGAGCTCAAACAACTTCCCTGCTTGCAAGAACTTTCAGTAGTTTTCAGCTTGCATCTTCCACATCCTTTTCCCCTTGGCCTTTTGGGGTTTCATTCTATGCATATGCAGGCTAGTACTCAGCAAATATTCACAGGATTTCTGATGCAGATTCTGCAGTTATTTTTCTATGTAGTTCCCTTCTTTCTTAGACTCTGTTCTGGTAGGAGGCTAAGTTTGAACTTTGTTGCTCCATCCTGGCTGGAAGTGGAAGTATGGAAGATTTTCAAAAAACATAAATTTTAATATTTTATCCCTCCCTGCTTCAACCTATATATTTGATGTCTGAAATCTAGAATCGAGTAAAAAATTAGCTGTAATTATTACTAAATTTTATATTTGGTTATTTTTATCTATTAACATTGTATATTATCTTACAAAGAACACACTTAATTCTAGGTGCCCTGTGACCTGAATGAGTATAGAAGTGTTTGCCCATAACCTAGTAAACCAAATGTTTGAGTTTATCATTTTAGGAATACTCTGGGGAAAGGAAAAGCAAATTTGAAATAACAACATAATGTGTTTATGTAATTTCATGAAAAGTTATTATACTGAGTGTTTATAAACCTTCTAAAAAAGATACCACTTTAATTTTTGACGGGTTTATTGGCTCTATGTTAAAGGTTTTAAAAACCTTGAGAATTGGCAAACTGTTCTTTTCCACGATAGTTATGTGTATTAAAATATCAATACTTTTTAAAGGGCTTAGATGTTGATATTTTTGACTCTTACATCTCAAATGTCACTAAATGGAACATACTCATTTGTAGATGAAATCATTTTTATCAATCTTACTGGGCTTTAATAAAATAATTCAAAATTACAAAAATAAACTCAATCATTTCTTTAAGTAATTATACTTTATATTTTATTGTAACTCTATATTTAAAATGAAAAAATAATTTTATTTTAAATCCATCTGTCTTTTAAAAATATATTGTACAGAATAAGTATAGGGAGATTATACAGCTATATATTTGTGAAAAATAGCATTGTTTTGTGCTCAATTTTCTTGGCTAAGGAAATTACTAACAAACCACAGGTGTGCTTTGCATGTGTTGACGAAAAGTGTATGGGCTCTGATTATAACTTGACTTTTAAATGCTTGGTGCGTTCACTCAAGCTTGCCAACATCTAATTGCTCTATGTTTAGGCACACTATTATTATGCTTGATTCTACGGTCCTCTGATCAAAACTAGCACATGATGTAGACGTATTTTGCAGTTCACAGAAGGTTTATCATGTTTGAAGAACGTTGAGAGAAAATGCCAGGGAAGAACATGAGCACCCCTGATGGGAATAGCAAATTAGCTACAAGAAAATTTTCTCTTACTAGAGTTTTGGTGATGGCCTTGTTTGGGCCATATAGACTTAAGTTTGGGAAAATTTATAAGTTGGTTAATAGTATTAGCAATAATATTATGGATATAGCATCTTTCAGTCTGAAGATATGCCCAAGCAGTGTCCAAATAAAGCCAAAGATCTTTTTTACTAAAATATTCTGAGTCAACTGCAATATAGCTACAAACATCTTTTAAAAGGAGCTAGGCTACTATCTCCCATCATACACAAAATCATTTCTAGGAGACTTTTATGCCTTGTATTGAATTTTTAAAAAATTGAGGCCTGTGGTGAATAAACTTTTTATTTATTTACTTTTTGAACTTTGTTGCTCCATACTGGCTAGAAGCGGAAGTATGGAAGACTTGAAAAACATGAATTTTAATATTTTATCCCTCCCTGCTTCACCCTATATCTTTGATGTCTGTGATGTAGAATCTAGTAAAAGATTAACTGTAATTATTACTAAATTTTATATTTAGTTATTTTTATTTATATTCTATTTTATTTATTTGTAAATAAATAAAATAATTTATTTATGTTTTGGCTTTGGGTGAGACTTTGGGCTGGCTCCAGGCATGACACTAGTGGTCATAAGGGAGTGCCAACATCACTCCTCCCCCAACTACAGCAGCCCAGCACAGAGAATGAGGGAAGAGAGTGAGAGACTTTGCCTGATAATCCAGGGAATTATCTTGTATCTTACCTAAGCTCTCCGAGGCAATACTACAAAGAGTCTGCTAGAGTCACAGCATTACTGGGCTTGGAGCACACCAATGCTGATACAGCTGTAGTGACCAAAGACTTAGACCATAATACTTAATTCCCTTGGATTATCTGGAAAGCCTTCTTAAGAAAGAATGGGTTCAAACAAGCCTAGACTGTGAAAATTAAAATAAATACCTAACTCTTCAATGCCCAGATATCAGTGAACATCTACAAATAACAAGAACATCCAGGAAGACATGACCTCTCAAATGAACTAAATAGAGCACCAGTGACCAATCCCAGAGTGATGGACATAGGTGATCTTTCAGACAAATAATTCAAAATAGTTGTCCTAAAGAAGCTCAAGACAACACAGAGAAGGAATTCAGAAGCCTGTCAGAGACATTTAACGAAGAGATTGAAATAATAAAAATACGTAGAAATTCTAGAGCTTAAGAATTCGATTGATAAACCGAGAAATGCACTGAAGTCTCTCAATAGCAGAATTGACCAAGCAGAAGAAAGAATTACTGAGCTTGAAGACAGTCTCTTTGAAAATACACTGTCAGAGGAGAAAAAAGAATAAATAAAAATGAGGCATACGCACATGATCTAGAAAACAGTCTCAAAAGAGCAAACCTGGACAGGTGTGGTGGCTCATGCCTATAATGCTATACACTCTGGGAGGCTGAGGCAGGAGGATCGCTTGAGGTCAGGAATTAGAGACCAGCCTCAGCAAGAGTGAAATCCCGTCTCCACAAGAAATAGAAAAATTAGCTGGGCATGGTGGTGCATGCCTGTAGTCCCAGTTACTTGGGAGGTTGAGGCAGCAGGATCACTTGAGCCTAGGAGCTTGAGGATGTAGTGAGATATGATGATATCACCGCACTCTCACTGGTTTAACAGAATGAGACTCTGTCTCAAAAAAAAAAAAAAAAAAAAAAAAAAAAAAAGAGCACATCCAAGAGTTATTGGCCTTAAAGAGGAGATAAACAGAGAGATTTGTGTAGAAAGTTTATTCAAATAAATAATAACAGAGAATTTTCCAAAGCTAGAGAAAGATATCAACTTTCAGGTAAAAAGAGGTCAGAGAACACCAGGCAGATTTAACCTAAATAAGGCTACCTCAAGGCATTTAATAATCAAGCTCCCAAAGGTCATGGATAAAGAAAAGGTCCAAAGGGAAGCAAGAAAAATGAAAAAAATAATAATAATAATATTTAACAGGAAAGGAAAATAATGTTACCTTAAAATGAAAATATTGATAATTTTTAATGTTAAAATTTAGCACTATTGGAGAGAAAAAAAATAGAGATAAAGTTAGTCAAAAGACAAGCCAAGAGTACAGAATTAGCATTAGATTCATATCAAGAAAATATAGGAAATTCTTATACATCACTAAGAAAAAGACAAACAATCTGAATCAAAATTGGATAAGAGAATTGAATGTGCATTTCAAAAATCAGTTATTCAAAGGCATATCAAACTATATGCAATGTTGATCATTCTTGTTATTCATGAGGCAAATGCAATGTAAAACCACCATTAAATAAATTTACTCTTATAGATTGTTTACAAAGTTATTATTGTTCTCATTCATGTATTCATGTCCCTTAATTATGACATTTTCAAGCTCTTCATCAAAAACTAGACTCCATTTCCCCAGACTTGAATCAAGGCTGTCACTATCCCAACTGAGGGCATCCCAGATTCACCAACCTGAACTGGAAGTTGTCTGTGAAAGCATAAGTGAGCCTCGCTGAGACTAAAAGAATCAGCTGGAACTGATGACACTAATGATTTCAAGACAAATAATTGGTTGTTTCTTAAGGCCAATAATGTTGATGTAATTTGAGAAGTATGAAGGGCTAACTAATATAATATAAAACTATTTATATAGTCAAATTGTTTTAAAATGTAAAACAATGGCACCTCTCATTCACTGGGAGTATAAATTGGTAGAAGCAATTAGGAAAATTTTGGACATTTTCTACCAGATATGTACATATTCATATACCCTATGACAATGCTAAATTTGAATATATATGTATACTTATGTAACTCAACAATATGACTCTTAGATTTATACCCTCCAAAATGTACATATGTGTACCAAATAATATGCATCAAAATGTTCATAGCAGCAACCTAAATATTCATGATAAATTACAGATTCATATACTATAATACTGTACAGAAAGAAAATGAATGAACTACTTGTATGTACAACATATGTCTTTCACACACAATTTTAAGTGAGAGGAACATACACTAATTTGTTTTGTGTTTATATATAAGTTCAAAAATAATCAAAGCTAACCTAATGATTTAGAAGTCAGGATAGTGGCTATGGGAAAAATTAGTGATATGGTGGTATTATTGATAAGATGGCCTTGGTAATAAATTATCTAACAGAGAGAAATGAACTATTAATATCTAACAGAAAGAAGAAAAAAGCCACAGCACTACTACCTGCTTTGTTTTGTTTGATTAAACACCTGGGGTTCAACTTGTTATCTCTAGAAGTTTGTTCTCACACTCTTGAAGAGCCCTAAGCAGACAGCAGGATTGTGAACTCCCAACCTCAGTCCTCACCAAACTATTTCAATGACCCTGATAAGACAGCTTCTTCTCTCAGAAGAGAGGAAAAAAAATGGAAAAACAGACACAGCCATTTTTGCTATCAACTGGCAGCAATCACTTTTTTACTTTTTTTTTTCTTTACCCCCCAATAAAAACCCCAACTCCTTAGCCTTGTGACTAGCACTTTCCCCTTCTTTCTTTCAGGTGCCATGTCATTTCTCCTCTCTTTCTCTTTCCCTTTTTCTTTCTCTCTTTCTCTTCCTCTTCTCTCTCTGTCTCTCTGTCTCTCAAAGTAAAATAAACTTTTACTTCTTTCTACCCTAATCTTTGTGTTGAGAATTCTTTCTCCACCTGGGTATTAATTCCCACTCTAACAATTATGAGATGGTTTCTAGGATTTTCTTAATGTTCTCTTCCTTGAAATGGAGGAATGTTTACAAAGAGGTGTTCTATTTGGGGAAATTATTGATATGTAGTCATAATTTATGCTCCATTTTATATATGCTATATAATTTTAATTTAACAGAAATTAATAAGACATAATAGTATATTGGAAAGATGTTTATCTTATTATAATATCATAATTCTCCTGTAATTGTGTGTTTATATAAAGTATCCTTTTTAAGTCATCTTGTAGAAGTCCAGACCATAGAAATACTTCCTGTTTTTCATACCTCAATAGGCTCTGCTATTATTTTGCCTTACCCTCTAATTTGTGATTTTTTTATAAAACTTTAAAACAAAATAAAACAGAGCCATCCTCTCTAGACATGTTTGTTTGCCTGCTTTAGTTTCTGCCATCATAATTTTTCCAGTAAATCACCCTTCTTAATGTAATCACATTTCTCTACAAATCTGCTCTATACTTCTCTTCATTAAGTCAGTCATAAATGTTTGAGTGCCTATGACATGCCAGGAATTTTTCTATTAGCAGGTTATACAAAGAGAAACAACAGAGATCAAAAGACTTGCCTGCATTGTGCTCACATTATGGTAAAGGGATATTAGACAGCCAATGAGTATGACAAGACAATCAATCAAGATCTGACTTACTGTGTGGTCTTAGCATACTTCTTTTCTCTTTCTGTTATAATGATAATTATTAGAAGCAGATTATCCTTTTGTCTCTGAGATACTAGACTGTCTATCCCTGTGGCATATTAGATTATTTTTCCCAACCCTTCACTCTGTCTTTATTAAAGGATAATAAATCTATGAATATTGAATGTCAATTGTCTATTCATTCTTTGGGAAAAATCAATTCTTCCCACCTCCTTTAACTTTGGTTTGACTGTAGGACATGCTTTGGCCAATGGTATATAAGTAAAATTGAAGTTTGCTACATTTCAGTGGAAGCATTAAATGAAATTGCATAGACTGTGCATTTTTGTTCCTGTCCTTCATCATGAAAATATATTTTCCAAATGATGGCTATTACCTCAATTTGTAATATGGAAGCAATATGGGAGATTATGAGAGGGTTTCTATGATTTTTTTACTGTTCTCTTTCTTGAAATGGAGGGATGTTTATATGGATGTGTTCTCTTTGGGAAAATTATTGAAATGTACTCTTATAATTTATGCACTATTCTATGTTTCCTATATAGTTTTTAATTTAATAGAATGGGGAAAAATGAGATTTAATGTGGAGCTGAGTCCAGCCCTACAGAACCCAGTTGAGCACAGCTGAACTCAGTTGACCTGCCCTGCTGGTGACCTGCATCCCTCCTGTGAGGCAAGCAGTAAATGTCTTTGTCCTTTACCAAATAAAATAAAGGTTTATTTACATCTGCAGGAATAGCTAACTGCCTGATGTTACATAAATATCAAACCTGAAAACTAATTTGAAGAAATGACTGCTAAAGTATCAACCCTACTTGTGCTCAAAATCTAATTTTTTTCATACAGTAACTGGCCTTTTATTTCACCTAAACTGTTCAAAGAAACATTTAACATTACATACTTTCTTGACTGCTTTAAATTTCCGAAATTCTCTTAGAACTTTATGTTTAATATCTATGTTCAGCTAGATCTAAAACAAAGTTTCCATAAAGTAGTTGAAAAAAATGTTCATATTTCAAATTTCAGTAGATGCGATTAGCTATGTGAACTCTTCCACTTTATAGGATATTGTTAAAAAGCTATTTCTGGCTTAGCTGTCATTCACTACTGCAAATGTGTATGTATTTGTATAATTTGTATGATATAATAGGATCAGAAGCTATCATTATTGACTTGTGGAAATACAAATAACATGTTTACACAATTGTAAGTAAAATGGTATTTTTTAAAAAGCAATTAGATTAAAAGTTTAAAAAAAGGCATTTTTTGTTTGATTTTGTGATAAGGAATATACATGTTGTTCATCCTTTCTATTTGTGAACTCTAGAAGAGTGAATTATCTTTTACTTTTCTTGTAACTCAATACTTAGTCATTTCATCAAGATATTTGCCTAGATAGAACACAGACTCATCTAATTTGATTGTTTCTGTTTCTTCTTTGAACCTTCTATTTCTAAATCCAGCCTGTTTTGCAACTGTTCTTCCATGTTTTAGAAACAGTCACTAGGCTTCACTATGGTTCTGATTGCCTGTATTAAGCTTTTCCATGTGATCATGTATCCTGTATGTAGCATAATTCCCTTCAATGGGCTCGGCTAATTAAGTTCTGTAATCAAGGACACTGCAGCCAAGAGCTAATTTAAAAATTAAATGCTGAAAACAGAACAACATAATTTACTCTACAATTAAACGATTAGAGATGAAGGAACTATGGCACATTTTGTCTATTTGTAACATTAGGAAATCTTCACAATGAATTTTAATATTTTTCTTTATAACATTGGATCTTTTAGTCTAGCCTCATAAACTCTTTTGTCTAATCTGGCTAGCTTTCTGTGTTTTCTAGCAGGTAGCTTTAAGCTCTCTATGTACATAAGTTAAAACTTAAGCGACCCTCTGGCAATATTACTTTTCAGACATTGCTTCACTATGTCTACTGTTTACAAATGACACATTTCCATGCTGATGTGACTTTGGTAGTTCTGTAATAGTGACACCAGAACATAATGTTTGGCTGTGTGATCCACTTACAACCCCATTTCCCCCCACCGTCTGTCACATTTCATTTTACTCTCTCCTTCCCCAAGCATCATAGGATGTCAACAGACATCTCCTCAGTATGGTCTGCTGCCTGTTAAAACTGGAAAAAGGCAGGGACTTCTGGTTCACTTATTGGTAAGACTTTTGTTAGCTGGTTCTGTGAAATGACTGTATATATACTGGGAGTTATAAGAGAAAATAAAACTGGTTATAAAATTTGGTTTTATTTGAGAAAGCTTTCAATAATGTAGTGATAGGCAAAGTTTTGATGTTGATGTAGTATCATTCTATATCAAAGGGTAAGTTAAAACCTTTTCAATGGCTTGGTCATATATTGTCTAAAACTGTTCTACTTGATGGTAACAGGTCATATTTGACATGCTTCCCAATTAACACACCTGGGGCAGGTGTTGTGATTTATAGCTACATCTTGTCCCTGAGTAAAGAATCTTATCTGAGTTCCTCAAATTGCCGACATATTGATTAATGTATGATTTACTGACATTGAAAAGAATGCTGATTTGTTTCTGAACTATTAAGTTTTACTTATTGTCTTGCAAATAGAACATTTTAGCTTATATGATCCAATCTGTAGCCAATGACTATAACTCCTGTATTGTGCTCTCCAATTAAAAAGGACAACTCTGGTATGGTATGAGGAGTCCTCCTTTCTTTTTCTAAACCTTCCCATAAAAGCCTTCCAACTTGTAACAAGCAGATTCTGAAACACTCTCAACTTTATTGGTGTGTTTTCCAGGTCAACCCTCACATTTGGCTTCCAATAAATCTTTATGAAATTATTTCTGCCTCAACAACCTTAATTTCAGTCAATATTGGAAACGAGAGCTCAAGAATAATGTGGATGTTTATTTTCTACATCAGTGAACAACAAGAAGTGGAATATGAAATATTAATATTTACATATCAAAATTATTACAAACAAAACCTTTCCCCAGATAACTTATAGTACCTGTTAAGCTTAAAATAATTTTGAATATAAGATGGTGTTCTAGCACTAAAAAGCCCTGAAGCAGGATCAGGGCTTACATCGATCCTTAAAATTATTGTCGTAATAGAGAATTCTGAGCCCTTGTCTACTATTTGCATTACAAACTCAAATTACAGGAAAGAAAGAGTCTTTTTTTAGTCTCTTTCATATTTGCTGGGGAGTTTTTCAAACAGCATATGTCTACAAATGAAGAAGAATTTCTAGTAAGAAAAGAGTACTAGCGTTTGAGTGGGACACCTTGGTTTCTAGTAGAATCTATTTAAAATCATTTCATGCCTGCATTTGCTAAAATGGTAAACCAGTGTCCTATCAATAATGGATTCTAAAGTCAAGTAAGAGTGGAAAACAATGGCTTAAACAAAGTTATAGCTGTTTCTTTACTGTATATTATCAATCTCCCAGAAGGTCACATAACAAAGTATTTTGTGGAGAAAGACTCTCATTAGATAAAATTTCATGGAACATATTTGTAGGAATCATTAGAAAGTATAAAGGAATTTCACCTTCTTTAAAAGGCTTCTGGTGGAAAAGAAAAATATACCATCATCATAAGTATCAATTTCTGTTAAGGCTCCTTTCAGCCTAAAAGGCACAAACTATTCTAGGGACTGATTACCTTCAACCACAATAATATTTCCCATGGTGTAATTAAGTCACTTTAAGCCATGCTTTCTTTTTATTTTTCCATCATTAGAAAGGACATGAGAAACCAAGGAGAAGGGAGGGTGGAAGGGTGGGATGGTTTAAAAAAGAGCATGGCAAAACCTTCTTGTATTTGAAACAGACCCTACAGTCTATTCTACCAGTATGATTTCTCCAGCAAACATACAGCAAACACATGGTGTATGTGTCCAGTCAATGCCAGCAAAAACCCGACTAATTAATTGCAAAGCAATACTGTGCACTTGTAAGTGATATAAGCAGGCAGAACAGTAGAAATAGTGCAAGAATTAGGAAAAAGAAAAATAGTACTACTGCAGCAGATGAGAAGAATTTGCTGAATTTATACATAGTATTTTAAATTATGTGAGCAAATAGTAGACTTAAATAAGGAATAACTGAACTGAACAAATTAATGAATAAAGAGCTGAAAAAAAAAAACACATGGTTCTATATTGTTTACAATAATATAATTAAGGTTAGATTGAATAGTGTCTGAGGACCAGCTTGTTCTTTAAAGTACTAAAACAATAATACTAATAACATTTGATTCTAGGAAATTTGTCATTAAAATAATCTCATCCTTAAACTTTAGTAATCTAGGTAAAATTAACAGATTGTTGTTTAAGTTAATATATAAGCAACAAAGTTTTATAAAATGTCCAATTTTAAAAATTGTTATTAGTACTTCAGTAGTATGTGCCATACCTTTACAGTCGGTCACTTTCAGTCCTTATTAGGTTGAACTCTACTGATACTTTTATCTTCCTCTGTCATGTGACTTCTGTTGAAAGGATTTTCTGTTTATTGAAAATGTTTTGAGCTCTCAAGCTTAACAACTTAAAAATTGTTTCATATCTAGATGTTATTACTTTGCTTATTAAAATATTTGACTGGGATGTTTTGCATTTGCAGTTTTTTCCTTTTACTATATGATTTTCCTACCTGAAATTAGCAAAGCTATGGTTATATTGGAGGTTTCATTAATTAAGGTAATTAAGTAATTTTAGTGGCTTAACAAAATAGATGTGTATCTGCCATTCATGCAAAGTCCAAGATGCTGTTCAGAAGGATGCCTTCAAGTACCAGATTCCAAGATTATCAAAAAAAGATGAAAGAATAGAGAAAGGACATCCATTTAAAAAAATATTTTGGTTTCAAAGTGATATAAATCAGCACATTAATTTCTTATTGCTGATGTACCAAGTTACCATAAACTTTGTGGCTTAAAATAACACAAATTTATTATCCTACTCTTCTGAGAGTCAGAAGTCTGGAATGGTTCTCACTAGAGTAAAATCCAAGTGTCCTTTCTGGAGGCTCTAGTTAAAATCTGTTTTCTTACCTTCTCCAGTTCTTACAGCACAGCTACATTCCTTGGATCATGATCCTAGTTCATTTTCAAATCCAGTAATGGTCAGTCAGGTATTTCTGAAGATGCCATCTTTCTGGTTCTGACTCTTTGGTGGTCTTTATCCTCCTTTAAGATAAAGGTTAAATTAGGCCCATCTGGTTATTCCAGGTTACTCTTTAATTTTCTAATAAGGTCACCTGATTAGTAACTTACACAACTGTAGTGTTAATTTCCCTTTTGCCATGGAACCTCACAGGTCTACAGGTTATGGAGATTAGGATAAATATCTCTTGGGGCTATGATGCTGCCTACTAACTCAGTTTCTCATGTTAGGCTTTTGAAATCTCACTTGAACCCACCAATAGAGACCATGAAATCTATTTAGTTCCAGCTTGGGCAATCTCTTCCCAACAACAAAGATAAATGGTATTAATAGTTCAGAAAGAGAAGTTAGTACATGTAAGAATTAAGAGTATATACAAATAGATTTCATATTAATATTAAAGATTTCAGAGAAATTTTTAACAAATCATTTTCTAATCATTATAGAAAAAGTAATAGATATAAGAGGTGAATAGCTAGGTTTCTCTGCTACAGAGATCAAATGGTCTTTACTCTGTAGACAAGCTATTATGCTCAAATTATTCCATGAAGTGTCCCCTATTCAGATATTTACAACTGTAGGTGTATCTAAACTCTACTTTTCTATAATATTACAGTATTTTACTCAAGTGTCACGTATCTACCTCTGGTTGCATATGATTCCAGAGAGTCTCATATCTTATATGTCTATGTGATACATGCATGTTGTTATCTGGAATACACTCAGCATTCTTTATGTTTCCTAAATCATAACATTAGACTGTTTTTATTTCTACATTCATCTCCCCCTCTTTTTCATAAGATATTGTAATGCCTACTTTATTTAAAGACCCGTACTGGGGACAGTGCATCATTATTACTGGAGTCTTGTTTGTTTGGTTGTAGAGTGTTAGGGAGGAGTGTACTTTGATCTTATTAAATCTGTCTTTGGAATGCAAATTAGGCCTGTGTTTCAGGGAGTATGGCCTTTACACATGGTTCTTCCCCTCTACCAGAGGTAGTCATCAGCCTGTTTAATGGTTATTTACTTTAACACTTGCACCTGATATTCAAGCACTTGCATCTGGTCTCAGTCCTATCTCCTAGTCTCCCATCTTCAGAGTTCTATATATTTTTTCATAATAATGATGGTTGATTTTATTTCCACATTAAGATTTAAAATCATTTTAAATATCTTTTTAGTAAAAACATAAATAGCTTTTTGTGTAATGATTAGGAAATTAGTTGTTAATAATTTGTCTCAAAACCATTTGGCATAAACTTATGGAAGATATTTAGATAACAAATTTTCAAATATACTAAGTTCTCTTTTAAGACTATCAATTATCCATCACTAATCTCTTTTTTCCTATTTTCCTAAGAATATTCTACATTTCTGTCTTAAAATATAATACATAATCAATACAAATATATTCACATTAAAAGTGGAAATTATTGCCTGGGGTACTGGTTTGGAGGGAAATTCATAAATGAAATAGAATAACAACACTAAAAATTTTCTACTTGTCCTACATAGATAACCAGGATAATCTAAAATAGAAGGCCTCAATTTTGAATTTTTATTAAAATGGATGCTAATTCATAATGTTCAAGTTACTCTAAGTTGAAATAAAATAATTGAGTCTATCTAATAGATTCACAAACTCCTTGATTTTATTCTTTATTGCTACATCTTAGTAGTAAAATGATAGAAGATTTCCAGGATACCTATTAGGTTTATTACTTTTCCTTATTGCATGACTTGTTTTTTAGTGCCATTCACAAACCCCCCTTTTTTGTTATAATATAGCACACATAGGGACTAACAGCAATAGACTAATCTTAATAAAATATAAAAGATTAGTTAATTCAGAGTCTATTAAAAGAATTAATATACATGGTTTCACATTTTCAGGCCATTTAGCTGAAATAAAATGTACTGAGATATTATTAGCTATTGTGCTTTAGGCATGTTTTTTTTCTTACTTTGATCTTAGTTTGAGTGATCATATGATATGTTGCCCAAAGGCTTGTTGGAAATTGAAAAGGTCTGTTTATTTGTCCAGGATGCTGGGACAGTAGATATAAACCAGGGATATCCTGGGAAAACTGTAGTAAAAATTACTCCAACTTTTAGTCTGTTAACTACCTTCCCCTAGACCAGGGGTCAGCAAACTTTCTGTAAAGGGCCAAAAAATAAATGGTTTATGCTTGGTGGGCCATAAAATCTCTGTTGCAGCTATTTAACTTTACAACTGTAGTGTGAAATCAACCATAGACAATATGGAAACAAATTGGCATGTTTGTTTTCCAGTAGAACTTTATTTACAAAAACAGGTGGTGCATTTTGCCCCCAGGCTATGGTTTGCTAACAACTGCCCTCTACCCTCATACATAAACTGTCTAGTTTATTTATAGCATTTCTTCTGTTTCTTCTGCATTTCTGTGGTTTTATGTATTTAACTATATGCTGAAATCTCTCAGACTTATGCATTTATACCAAATGTCTTTCCTGTATCCAAATATGTATTTTAACTGTATTTTCAACATCTCTATTTTGGTGTCTGATTCTCAAACTAAACATATCGAAAACCAACAACTTGATCATCCTGACCCAAATCTGCTCCTTCCAAACTGGAAATAAATGGAAACAATATTCTTCTGGTCGTTCAGGCTAAAAACACTAAGAGCTATTCTTTGGGGTTCCATTCCGCATCCAATTGACCAGCAAATTCTGTCAACTCTACTCTTGCAGTATATCCGATATACAAAATCTTCTTTTTTCTCTTCACCTCCTTGCTACCATTCAGGTTTGGATGACCAGCATATTCCTGATTCATTCAAACTCTTTCTTAGTTGGTCCCTCTGTTTCCAAACTCAGTGTGCTATAGTTTAGTCTTTACAGAGCTGCCTGGATCAGCCTCTTAAAGGGAAAATCCCAACCTGCCACTTCTCTGCCCAGAACTGATAGACTGTTTTTTTCCTTCAAACGCCAAGGATCTTATAATTACCTATGAAGACCCTGTAAGGTCTGGGCTACTCCCTGTTTCCTGTTCTAGCCTTGGGTGGTCCCCTGCCATTTCCCATGCACATTCCAAATGCTCCTCCTCTCAGGTAGTTGCATTTGCAGCTCCCCCATGGAACAGTCATTTTCAAAATTTGTTCAAAGCTCATTCTTTCACAGCCTTCAGTATTCTGCTCAAATGTCACCTATCAGAAAGACTTGCACTCATCATCCTATATTAAATGTAAACCTTTCAGTTTTCTTTATATTTCTCCATATCACTTATTGTCACCAGGCATAATATTTATTTGTTGGTTAATTTTCAGTTTCTTCTCATTAGAATGTAATTTCCTTGTGGTGTGGGACTTATAGTTACAGCCATCCCCAAATCTTACAATAGTGTCTGGTACTTAACAGGTATTCAGAAAAAAATGTGTTGAATTAATGTGAATTTATAATTTTCCTTTTCAGTGGGTTATATTCTCTTTTAGATTACTGCCCTCTGAGTCAATTTTAGTAGTTCTGTCTTCCAACCTGCACTTACTACAGTTATCCTGATTCATGTATCTAACTTCTGCTCTGTTAATTCTTATCTTTTGTATTGCAATACATTCGTTTTATTAACTGATATTCTCACAAGAATTTCAAACTATTTATTTTCCCCACCCCTTTTTTAATTCCTTCAACATAAATCTATTAATCACCCAATATGTATATGCCAGACACTGGGATGTAAATGCAAATAATGCTTTAAAAAACAGATTATCCTTTTCTATAAATTTAGGGCTCACATTCTAGTGGGCAAAACAATTATATGAAAACATATTTGCCATAATTGTTATAAAACATGTAGCATATACCAGGGTAGTACAGACAAGAATGCTTACTAACTCTCACTGGGAAAATCTGGAAATATTGCCCTGAAGATAATGGTGATTATTTTGACATAATTAAAATGTTTACTTGTAACACTTTGAGGTATCTCCATATTATTTTCCATAGAGGTTGTACTAGTTTGCAGTCCCACCAGCAGTATATAAGTGTTCCTATCTCTCAGCATCCACACCAACATTTATTATTTGGGGACTTTTTGATAATGGCCATTCTCACTGGATATAAGTGATATCTAATAGTGGTTTTAACTTGCATTTTCCTGATAATTAGAGATGTTGAGCATTTTTTCATATGTTTGTGGGCATGTACCCAAAGGAACAAAATACATTCTATAAAAAAGACATCTGCACTCTAATGTTTATAGCAGTACAATTCACAATTGCAAAGATGTGGAAACAACCCAAGTGTACATCAATACATAAGTGGATTAATAAAATGTGGTATATGTATACCATGGAATTCTACTCAGCTGCAAAAAACAGTGGTGATCTAGCACCTCTTATATTATCCTGGATAATGCTGGAACCCATTCTACTAAGTGAAGTATCCCAAGAATGGAAAAACAAGCACCACATGTACTCACCATCAAATTGGTATTAACTGATCAACACTTAAATGCACATATAGTAATAACATTCATTAGGTGTTGGGCAGCTGGGAGGAGGGAGAAGGGATGTGTATATTCACACCTAATGGGTGGGGTGTGCAGTTCTAATTCAGGTTAGGCAAAGGCAATATATGTAACCTAAACATTTGTAATTTGTACCCCCATTAAATAAATGTTTAGGTGAGAAATGATAAGACCCAGAACCAATGCAATAGCAGCAGAAAGTCAAAAGAGGCATTGATTATACAACATAAAAAATAAAGAAAACAGTGAAATATAGGTTTCGGACTTGGAGATAGGTTGTACCACAAATGAAAAGTTCATCTTTCATTAATTGGTAATTTGGACAGATCTAAAAATGAGCTTAAAATCAAATGTTTTAATTTGAGGAATGGCCATAAATCAAATGGGAAATATCCAGAAGGCAGTTGGATTTTTATATGTGATAATATCTGTTGCATATCCTAGTGTGGTTATTACTAAATTGGATGGTTGGCCATTTAATTTATCTTATTTCTTTATATTTTCCTATAAATGTAAATGTGTGTTTTTTTTCCTGAAAAAAGGGAAATAATAGAAGTCAAGAGAACTAATGAAAACTAGTCTTTGAGAGTGCTCAGTTATCAAAAGAAGAAATAAAGTTTCAGTTGCGAGTTTGAGGTGAGTGATTCTTGTGTACAATCTCATTTGTTTGAATATTGTAGCATCTTTTAAAATTTTCAGTTAATGTATTTACAGTGCATGGAATTTAAAGATGTTTTTTAAATTATGCTATTTGTTAAGCTATATATTTAAATATCAACCTAGATCATTTTCACCATTTATTAATTTGAGGTTATAACACACACACACACCATTTAGATATATGCATGCTTACATTGGGTAAAATAAAAATTAATCAGATTATTAATTTGGTATATATAGGTTTAAATTTCATAATATTTCTTCTTTTTAAGTAAATTGCTGCTTTTGTGCTATCTATGATTCACAGTAGTTTCTTCTTCTAAGGCATAATTTCTGTATTCTTAGGTCATATCATTAAATTCATCAACCACCTGAATTCTTCAGGTTAATTTCCTATAATGAGTGTTTCAATAGATAATACTTAACTCATGAAAAGTTTTAAGACACATTATACTGTAGGGGTCCTCAAACTGCGGCCCTTGGGCCACATACGGCCTGCTGAGGACATTTATCCAGTCCACCAGGTGTTTTTGCCGCCCCTGCCTGTCCTGCTTAGCAGCCAATTCATGCAGGGCCCACAGTGCACATGTGTGCAATGTGCGCTACACTCTCCAACGGCCCTCCAACGGTCTGAGGGACAGTGAACTGGCCCCCTGTTTAAAATGTTTGAGGACCCCGGCATTATAGATTATGTGTAATAATAGCATGCTAACATACAGATAAATCAAGTTTAGATGTATATAATGAAATCAAGATCCACATTGAAGAAAGAGGGACAATGGCCATTACATTATTTTTTCCTCAGAGTGAATTTCCAAGTCATAAAAATTTTTAAACTGCATAACTATAGTTATAAATAGGAAGAATTTTGCTATGGAAAAATTCTTATGTTTCACTGGTATTATTTCTGTAAACTAATAAACGATTATGTTGTCAAAATGAACAGGACACAGTAATATTGTTTAGTAAAAGAATCTAATAATTTCATATTTTTGGAAAATAAAGAAATGTTGTTTATAAAAAATAGAGAATGAATCATAGGAATGACTTCATCTTCTAAGAGTGAATCTTATAAGGATTTTAGTAGGAATGAATGAAGGTAAAGGTTAAGGAGACTGAATGAAAAAATAAAAACCACATAATATTGGCAAAAAAATTAAAAAAAAAACAGCCAAAACACCCAAATCTTATCCTCCAGTGATATTTTAAAAAATAAATAGTAAGGTAAAAAATCAGAATGGTGGAGGATGACATTTAAAATAAATAAAATTTCCATAAAAATGAATCAATTAGCTGTGACATTCACTCAAGCCTTGTGTTTCAACTACATCACCAGTGATTATACATGTGACAAATAAATCACCCAGTGGTATTTTGAATTGAGTGGCTTTTTACTATTATTATATAGCCATATTCTTCAGATAGTGTGAATTCTCAGCATTTCCCTGACAGTCCTGCTCGGTTTCATTCCCCAGTTATTTATTTATTTATTGCCACTACCTTACTTCAGGTTACCATCAGATAATATATGGCATATCATAGGTAGCTTTTCAAGTTTGCTTTGACAGGTTATAGTACTTCTTTTGATTGTAAATGAAGCCCCAAGGTAGAATGTTTACAAAGGAAGGCATCTTTATATTGACAAGCTCTTTGGCAGGATGATTCTTGTCACCACCCTATATGACTTTCAAAGTAGACAAGCAGGGATAGGGAGACAAATAAATAACAGGATGCCTGGGAGATGCTCCAATTATTCTACATTTCAGTTGATATAATATAAGCTTTCAGTCGAAGCTTTCATCTCTTATAACAATTTATTTTAAAATCTGAACTATACATATTCTGACCCAACCTTGCAGCCATGTAAGAGAGATGCTTGTGAAATGAAAGGTATGATGCAGTTTTAGGAATGTGTTACTTTCTCTTGTGTCTACTCAGATTTCTGGGCAAGCCTCTCTACTAAATAGTACAATAACTTGATATCAAAACCCCAAACTGGAAGTACGTGGTCCTTGTGAATCCAAAAGACGTTTAGTCTAAAATAAACACTGTAGGCATGTCAGATAATGGCCTTGCATAAATCGCAGGAACATAAAGTCACAGAATGGTTACTTTAACAGTCCCAGGGCTGTTATATATGAGTATGAATCCCACTGGTGTCAGTGGAAAACTAAGTGGTTTTGACATTTTAAAATTTGTTTGAATCTCAGTTTCCTCACATGAAAGATATAGATAACAATACTTCATCGTTGAAGATTAAAACCTATAAAATGCTGGGTTCATTGGAGTAAATAAATATTTTTTCTATATTCTCTCTGTCACAGAGTTCTAGTGCACCACAGATCTAGATATTATAGCATATGAGAGCAGAGATCTCTGTGAGATGAGGCAATGGAATGTGAGGGCTAACTTCTGGCTCCACTATTTATCCACTATATTACCTTCATATATAAGGCAAGGATCTGCCCTAGTTCCTTCATATGTCCAACAGAGATCCTATCACCTGTTTACCAGCTTATAGATTAAAAACATATAACATGCTTTTCATAGTGCCTGGTTTATTATTGTTAATGCAAGTTTGTTTTTATTACTCTTATTCTTAGAAACTTTGTTCATACAATTTAACAAAGTTACAAAAGACAATAACCCTCAACTCATAAATCATTACATTACTGCTTGAAAATCTGTAAACACAAGGAAGGGTAAGGTTTACATAAGTTTTTAAACTTTAATGAATCTGCCATGATTTAATATGAACCAGGCTTTTAAATCTTACTGTAGAATGAAGACTGTGCTATTGCTTTACTCCTCTGATTCAAACTATAATACATAACCATCTTCATTGGAAGTATCCTTCCTAACTATACTATTTATGTAGGGTTGCAAAGTATCTAGCAAGCCTGCTTGTGCAAAGGTGTTGGAAAAGGTTTAGTTCTGCTGCCTTTGCCTTGTTCTCTGTTAATACTCTTCAGTTAGTTTTAGATTTAGTTCTACTCTTTGCCCTGTTCTTTGTTAATACAGAAATTAAATCTAACATGCCATATGCAAAGTAAAAACTAAAGTATAATTTTAATAACCTGTGTAAAACATGTTCAAACTCACTCCTTTGTGGTTACACAACCAAGCAAAATATCTATCATTCTTCTATAATTCTACAAATACCCTAAAAAGTAAGATAGCCATTCTTGTGTGATTTTATGTATTCTGCAAAAAGGATATATGAAAGAGATTGATTCTGATTGTTGCTATTCTGCCCAATCGTCATAATAACAATAGCCTTTTACACATAAACAATGTTTTACAGTTTTTAAAATAACTCCCATACATCCTCTTTTGATTCTGTTAGCCTTGTGGAAAAAGAAAAAACTGATATTAAGCCCTCATTATAGAGATGAAAAGACACAAAGAGACTGAGATGGCTTAAGTGACTTACACATGACCACATAGCTACTAAGGGTAAATTAGGAACAAGAAATCTTGCCCTCTCCTAACCCAGTGCTCTTTCAATAAAAAACACTATCTCACCAAGCAAACTGCCTTATGAAAGGGTCTTTTCATCTCTATGTATGTGAACAACTTTTACACATTCTGCTTGAAAATCCTTAATATTTGTTATAGCTACCATAATTGTCATCACAGAAATTGAGTAGGAAAATATAAATGCTTTTGAGATATAAAATAGTAATTATAATCATAGAACTAAGTACAGAAAAATGCAAGGGGCCAACATTAAGTTAAGGTTACTTATACATGTAAAAACGATCCCATACAATTGATGCTGAATTGTTAATGCCATTTTATTATCAAGTAACCTATGAATTAAAACGCTTGGTGTTTTAAAAAAATCACAAAGATAATTCTGTTAAGATGAAGACATTTTAATGAAAAACAATCTATAACTTATATGTGTGGTTACATTTAGTGGTTTTGAATTGATCAGCAATCAATTGTTTAAATTCTATTTCCTAAAGTTCAGTTTGAAATTCTAGGAAAGATATAAATAAAACCCCATTAGACAATGTCCATCTCTAAATTTTAGAATTATCCACAGCATAGCAAAGAATTTGTAGGTTGGCTATCACTTTAAATAAGACTTGGAAATATTCTGATTGTTTATGCCAAAAAGCAGGCAGGACTCCTTTGGTGCAGTCACGTAGAAAATATGAAATCTTAGCTGGGGCTGTTGATTTTGCTCTTGTGAGGTTTGTCCACCCATAAGTTAAAGGTTGTATCTATTAAGTGTAAATTTAATCAATATACCCAATATTTGCAACAAGGGCATTTCAAAATACAAAGAGCACCTTTCTTGATTAGTTGATCTTGAAGAACACTTTACCCTTAGTCCGCAAATGCCTACCCTTAGGAAAGCATGCTCTCTGCGGAGGTTGTATCTTTAAATTATATTTGCACACAACATAAATGAATGACCTGATCCCATTTATAGTGGATTCCCCTCAGAAATCTCAGGGCTTGTCAAAAAGAAACATAATATTGGCAAAGGCACCTTTGTTTTCTTCAGATTTTTTCCCCAAGCAGATTGTAGTGCTTGGCCGAAATAAAAGCAAACATACGGCATTGAGAGATATATGAAAAGACGGTGCGCTCTGGAATGCCTGATGATCTTTTTTCCCTCTGCTTGCCTTCTGCCTCTTTTTGCTGCTGTAGGGGTAAGGCGGTGCCTTGTGAATATGGAACACGTTTATGGAAAAGGAGACGTTCCTCACAAAGACTGATCCCAAGAACTGCTATCCAAAGTCACACTTTCCAGTCCTTTTCAGGAGTGTCAGCTATCCCTGGAGACTCCCAACATGCTGACGTCATAGTTCCCCTCCAGGAGCCAATCTTCCTTCCACTTTGGCTGATTTCATAAAATGTCAAATGCAACAAGCCTGCTGGGGTGAGAAATAATTTAGTCTCAACAAATTTGTGCTTCATTGGCATTTCCTCCTTGTTATTGTTTTACCATTAGGTTTTTATTAATGAGGCCTGGAGTGGCCCCAGGCTTATTATGCAACACTAAAAATGTGAAACTTGTTTTCTGGGTGTCCTGACATTTCAGACACCCAACCCTTAGGAGAGCCATAATAAATTTATTTCAGGGCTAGAAAAATGAGGCCAAATAACCACATTTATTCTACCTAAAAGAATAATAAAAGTTAAGACTATTCCAACAAACATTTTTTTTTTTCCTAACAGGCCTATTTTGCCACTCAAAACAATGGCACCCACTGTGAAGATCAGCAGGCCATAGGTGGCCAAATGCCTGTTCCACACTGTGGAATCCAGCAGCCCTGGTCACTGTAATAAGGAGGGAAGGAAATGTTCTGCTGTCTGCTGGGTTTTCTTACTCAGTGCCACTCTGCAGGTACTGAACTGTCAGCCCTTAGACTGTTTAAACTGAACTGGCTCCATATTTATTACAAGAGATGTGGTGGAAAGATAGTCTCCCCGGGGACAAACATTTTGTTCATGATTTGTGGAGGTGGTTGCCAAGTCACCATTTATGTTTAGGTGTATTTATTTCACATGTGTATTATCAGTAGAGCTCTATGAACGGTTGTCTCTACTTTGCTCTTTAGACAAAATATGTAGGAAAAACCCTCATTTTTATTTAATTCCTCAAGCCAACGGTCCATTTTAAAATGGGAATTGCCTGTAAGATTTCCATGAATCATTATCTATCAACCACATGTCACATGGTAATATAAAGTTAAAATTAGAATAGAAGCAACGGCTATGATTTTCTTATATTTTCTTAAAGACTTAGATAACAAATCAGCAAGTCCCTTCAATGTTCTAGTGTTCTTTATCTGTAAAGACAAATCCTTAAGATACTGTAGTTTAACATTCAGGCAAAATGCACCTTGAGAGATGAATCACAGTTGTGAACACTGCTTTTTGACTGTCACCCCACTGGGCACTGAGACAGGCAGCTTGGAGTATTAGGAGCTACTCTGTGAACCAACAGACTTGGCTTGGCTTTTTTTCTCTATTTTAAAGTTTTCTGGTTTTGCTTCTATATTTTTCTTATTTTTGACTGTTGTCCCAGGCTTATTGAAAATATTATCACATAACATAAAGATTCAAAGGGCTCCACCTGGTGTCTTGAAATTCATCCCACCTGCAGACTGAGTGACCCGGACTTTGGACAAGACTGCCCAAATTCAAAAGCTTTGGCATTTCTTTTGTGTCAGGATCTACTTCAATGATGTCCTAATCCAGCGATGATATCTCAGTAACATAATTACTACCTCTTCTTTCTCTCTTCTCTTCTTGCAGCTTGATGGAGATAGCTCTCACTGGGTCTTTGTGAAGCTGCTTCCTCAGATGTATGGCATAGGCTGCGATCTTGCTGCAGAGCTTCTTGCTGGGAATAATGGTGATTTCCTCACACACATGCTCGTTGGTGTGGAAGTCATTGTCCAGATGCTTGTAGTGCTTCTCAATGATGATCTGGGTCACATTCATCACAGTTGTGGTGTGAATGCATGTGGCCCATGTTGATGGATCGCTGGTAAAAGAGAGCTCCATTGTAAGTATTGACTAAGTAAGTTTCAAGACACTTAAATTCTCTATCTTCAGTTTCCTTAGCAGTACCCTTTTTAAAAGACTGTAAAGGAACTTTAGACCTTCCTCCTGAACTTGCATTGTTATTTGAATGAATTTCTTAAAAAGCTTCAAGGAAATGTTTTGACCCTGGTAGGAACAGACCCTGAGTGTCTGTTGCTTGCCCAACCTAGGCTATGACTTAAAATAGTCACACATTTAAATGGTGGAGATATCATTAATATCTATGAATATTTTTCATGGAATAATTGAGTCATTGGATATCAATGTGCTATATAACATCTTAATTCACAATCACTAATTTTGAAATTCTGTTCATCACATAATCTTTTATTATCTACTAAGTACCAAATATAAATATAGAAGATCAGAGCAAAGCAGTCAGTGAAGAATTTGCAATAATTGTAAACACTGACATCCAAGGATAGAAATAAGATTTAAACTGATATGTAGGTACTCTCCAGAACAAAACAAAATAACACTAAATTTTTGAATTTAAATGTTTAATTGTTCAAACTTTATGGCAGTCCAATACCTTATGAATATTATAATCTTTGGGAAGATAACTAACAAGTTTCATAAATCCCTCCTGGACAAAGGAGAAAGAGGAAATCCTAGTCATCCTATAACTGTAACCTATAACCAAGGTAACCATTTAAGCATATGATTTGGAAGAGAATGAATGAAGAAGCAAGTCCTTGTTAGGTAACAATATGGTGGCAGAAACATTTGGCTTTTGAGTTCAGCAATGGAATATCCACTTCCTAATGTACAGAGGGCATTAATGCTAATGTTGGGGGCACTGTAAATAAGTCAAGTTCAGGGCTGCTAACAATGAGCATCTAATGGTTGGTAGCAGCAAGGAAGATGTTGCTGTTCTTGCTGCCACTTTTACAGTGGTTTTAAATTTTTGTCAGCATTTACCCTGGAGCCCTCTTTCCTCTATGTAATTTACTATTATAATACCTGTACAATATTCTTTTAATAACTTTCTTTTCTGTATAATCAGCCAGAACCATCTATTAATAACCCTTATTTATACAATTGAGTACAAGTACTATGATTATTTTTCCACAATATATTAAGCTTCATTGAAACCAAAGCTTCCCTGGATCAGAGTGCCTGTGTTCAAATCCTGGTATTGGCGATCAGTAGATGTATGATTTAAGACAGTGTCTTAATCTATATTTGAATTTTCTCATATGAAAAGTAAGATAATAAATGTTGATTTATTATGATGATAATAGAGGTGATATGGGTAAAATGTTTATCATAGTGATTAGAATATACAAAGAACTCAATCAGGATTATTTGGTTGATACGATGAGAATAGTAACAATAATAATATGTCAGTCAATAATGGAAATCCACATTTACATATTTCAATATTCTGGTTTTCACAAAAGTAGCTATTGTTAAGATTAGGTATTTAAATCAAGATTCTAGGACTATATTCTTACTTTTTCATTCACAAATTTTGTTATTTATAAGATTCCCATTTCTTTCAACAACCCACTACATATGAATGTCTTTTCCTTGGAAAAGACATTTTTCCTTTTCCTTTTGCATTAAAATGTAAAATTAAAACTTTGTGACAAAGCTTGACAATATTTGTGGCCCAGCAAGAATTTTAAAAAATCAGAAAACTCTTGAATAAAACACACTTATAGATTTTCAGTCAAATTATTTACACATAGAAATGAAATAGATAATGGAGAATTTGATAACATTGTTGAATCTGAAAGCTTAGAGATTTGTCTATTGATTTCAAAGAAAAAAACAAAAAGCAACCAAAACACACGTGTACACTCACACATACCGAGTACTCAATTCCATTTCCCTCATTATTTAAATCTAAAATTATTTACACAGCTTTTATATTGCAGTTAAATTTGACTGGACAGGATTAAGCATCTGGTAAAAAGTCTGGAAAGAAAATCAGTATTGTGAAATCTGGGTATTTAGTTTTCTATTTAAACATAGACTATCAGTGAAGATTTTAAGTGGAATGAAAATATATGGCTTTATTCATGAAATGATTTTTTTCTTCTTAAAATCTACTTATATCTAAAATAAGATTCACAATTAACCTTAATCCTAATCTCATATTACTTGTTACTACCAATATATTTTGATGCTTGATCCAAAGATACACTGCTATTAAAATCATCTTATTTAAAATAACTCAGTTAACAAATGTAAAAAAAAAAATAACCTTTTCTCTTTTAAGAATTGTGTGTATGGCACAAACATTTAAATATGTAAATGTCAGTGAATGATTAATATATTCCCTAAACTATTGTAACTAGAGCATTTTATACTATAATTAAGAGAATTGCTTAACTTCTATAATTCAAGTAATGAAATTATAAGGCAATGGGAATTATACTGCAGAAAATCAGTCTTGTTTTGATGGAAAGAACAAAAAATAGAGTCTCTGGCTTATTGCTCACGGCAAAAACATAAGAGTGTGAGCATTCAAGGGCACCTACAAATTGGTGGAATATTTCCCTTTAGTATTATTACCTTCTAGGTCACCTGTCTTCTGCGTTCTCTGCACTTTACCTTTTAGGTCATTTAAGTTCGTGATTGAATAATACTTTATAATTCTTAAGGATTTTTATTCATCTTAAGCTTCCTTTGTATGAATACATTGTTTCCCAGATAATAAAGTGATTTTTTTTCACATTAAAGCGGGAAAATATTGAAAGATGCATAGCCTGCTCCTTTCCTAAGGAGAAACAATCCTTGACTTCGTGGATGTCTGCATTCTAATGAAATCCATTTCACTACTTAACCTTTCCTTCAGCCTCTTGCTCAAATTTTCTTAATGTTCTGACTTCACATTTTCTCTCTATTTTGTCTTATACCTATTTATAACTGAGTCAATTTCTATCATCAACCCAGACTGTGAGCCCTTCATAGGGCAAATTTGGATATACTATGCATCTTTCTGTACTAAATGCAGTGGCTGCCACATGGGAGGCACAAGATAAAATTGGTAGAAGAACAAATGAATAAATGAATGATTGGATGCTTATATACTTCTATTAAATAATACAAAAGTTTACTTATGGGTTAATTTATGGGATTTATGGAATCTCAACATGATCCACTAGACTTCAAAATTCATACTATATTTTGACACTTTCATAACAATGAAATAATTCATATATCAATTTTGATACTTTAGGTTTTATCTAGGAAAGCTTTCTGTCTCCATTTAAAACAATGTGAAAATTATATGCTTTGTTTTTTGTAATATGGAAATGGAACCTGGGTACTATTGAAGAAAAAGTTTTGATGTTGTATGAACTGGATTTTTTTTAATGTATCCTGGATAGCAAAACGTGTGCATAAGATCCTTCATACCTCTGTTTTATGAGTACAACTGAGTAATTTTTTCTGAGAAAAATATCACCTTAATCAACATTTATAGGCCAGAAATATTTTTCAGATTTGAAGAAAATATAAATATATTAAGCACTTGAGTATTTATAAACACACACAAATACCTGTGGATTTTTTTTTTCTTAAACTGAATAAAGCACACACTTTTGTTAATATATACATGAATAGTACAAGCAAACTTTTAAAGAGATTGCCCATTCCCAGGCAATAGTCAGTACTGTCAGTCACACTTTTTTATCAAACCAGCTTGGAATATTCTAGGAATATCATTGCCTGTTCCTTTACCTCTGGAGCTGTTTTGTTTCAAGGGAGTAAGGTAATTCGTGGATTTTAGGTTAAAAGTGAAGGATTCTTACCAGAAAACATGAAAGGCTCAGAATGGTGGAAACCATCAAATAAAAGGCATCTTCTTATTCTCTCTAACTATCAAATGTTTTTATTTCTCCTCCCATTTCTTTTTTCAGCCTATATATCTTCTGTATCAATCATGATTGTAAGAAGAAAAGTCAACTATAACTAGACAAGGTAGCAAAAATTTTTATTGGAATAGTTTTAGGAACTTGAGAAGTGATGACGAACTAGAGGATCAGGCTTTGAAAACAGGTAAAAAATCAAAAGCAGGAAATAGCACTAACCATGCTTAATAGAAACAGTCTGATGAGGAGTCTGCCCCTACCACTGTAGAAAGCTCCCAGTAGTCCTGGCACTGATCTCACCTAACACCCCCCACATTTGCTGCGAATGAACCCTAACCACTCTTCATTGTGTCTCCAGCTCCAGATTAAAGTTTTGTGTGGGAGCAACTGATGGGCTAAGTAAGCCCTAGTCACGTGCCCAAAACCTTGGCCATCAGTGAGCAGAGAAATAAAAGTTAGCTCTACTTTTACCACCATGGTGAGAAGCAGGATGTTGTACCTCACAATAATACCCAAAATTGAAAAGTTCTCCAAAACAAGAAAGAAAGCTGACCTAAGGAAAACTGAAAATTTCATGTCTTTCTTCCATATTGTCTCATCCTTGCCTAAGATTTTGCAATGTTGTGATATATAAAGAAATATATGTTTGGTCTTTGTCCCCATTTTCTGTCACAAAACTCCTAAAACCCTTGGCATTTCCAAAATGATAAGTGTCTTTTTGTATACCAATGAGACGACTGGTGGCTGGGGGCTTTAGGATAGCCTCAGGAGGGAGTCCGGTTGCCAGGAGAACCAACCTTGTGATTACAGGCTTGGAACTTTCAACCCCATCCCCTAACTTTCCTAGAGGGGAGAAGGGAAGATTAACTGTAGATTAACTCAGTCACTAAGGGCCAATGATTTAATCAACCATGCCTAAGTATGAAGCCTTCATAAAAACCCAACAAGATGGAGTTCCTAGAGTTCAGTGAGCTTCCAGGTTGGTGAACCTGTGCACGTGCTAGGAGAGGCGTGGAGGCTCCTTGTCTCTCCCCCATACCTTGCCCTGTGCTTTTCTTTTGTGTGACTGTTTCTAAATTGTATCCTTTTGTAACAAATAGATAATCTAGTAAGTAAAGTGGTATCCTGACGTCTGTGAGCTGTTTTAGGAAATTATCCAAGCAAAGAATAATGAGAACCTCTCATTTAGAGACAGCCGTTCAGAAGCAAAGATGACAAGCTGGAATTTCAGTTGGCATGTGAAGTGTGTGTTGGGGGAGGCAATCTTGTGGAACTGAGCTCTTAACCTATAAGCTCTGCATTAACGACAAGCAGTCAGTGTTAAAATTGCTTGGTTGGAAAACTCACATATTTGGTGTTACAATTGCTGAGAGTATGGAAGAATAGGTTTCCTGGTTTTTTTTTGCTTGTTTGTTTTTTCCTTTTAGATTGAAATTATTGTTGAATGACTGCTGAATCTGTACCTCTATCTAGAGACCCATCCTTGGGCTTCAGACTCATATCTCAATGCTGATGGATATTTAACTTATATATTTCACATATACCTCAAAAACTAAATATGATGCATACATATTATTCTTCATCAATATCTCTTACTCATTCCCCTCCCCCAAAAGCCTTTTCCTCAATTCCTTCTGAGAAAAAAGAACAATAATTCTCCCAATTGCCCAAATCAGGGAGTTATAGTAAGTTCTGTCTTCTCTCTTACCTTCCCATTACCCACAACAAATCACTTACCAAAATTGTCCATTTCTATATCCTGCTGTCTCTCAGTCAACAAACAGCCTTCTACCCTTAGGCCTTAAACATTTGCCAGTTTGATTATGGCACACCCCTCTTTATTCTTCCTATAGTATTGCTCCTTTCCCATCCATTTATTTTCATGGAGTCAACCTGATCTGTCTTTCTTTTTTCTTTTCTTTTTATTTTTATAGACACAGGGTCTCATTCTGTTGCCTAGGCTGGAGTGCAGTGGTGCCATCATAGCTCACTGCATCCTTGAACTCCTGGGCTCAAGGGATCCTCCTCCTCAGTCTCCCAAACAGCTAGAAATATAGGAGCATGTCACCATTCCTGGTTAATTTTTTTATATTTTTTGTAGAGATGGGTCTCACTGTAGTGCCCAGGCTGGTCTTGAACTCCTGGCCTCAAGTGAACCTCTTGCCTAGGTCTCCCAAAGTGTTGGGATTACAGGTATGAGCCACCATGCCTAGACAGGCAACCTGATTTTTCTGAAACTAAAGTAAGACTATGTCAAATAATTTCTTAAAGAAATTAAAAACACATTGTATGATTTTCAGGATGGTTTACAAACTTCTTATTATGGATACAGCCTGTAATGAGTTGACACATGTTTGTTCTTTGATCTCACCTCTCAATATTTTCTTGGCATCCTATAAACCAACTTTATCAAATTACATTGTATCCATATTTTAAAAAATATTTATTATATTATTTTAATAAAAGCTTTTTAGGAAAAAAATAAATGAATAACTGCCTTAAATGTATTCATTAATTGTAAGACACATGCTATTTTTAGGAAATATCAAAATATATATAAAAAAAGAAATGTGCGCCTTGTAGGTGATACATAGAATTCCTTGAACACTTGTATTTCCTGTAGTTTCCATGTCTTGGCAGGAGCTACTCTGCCATTCTAGAGGGTTCACCTTACCCCTGCTGTATACTCTACTGTCTAACATATAGTTATCTTTCAATACTCAACTTAAAAGTTATATTTTTGGGAAGTTTATTAACCTACTATCCAGCATCTCCCTCAATACCTCAGGATGCTCTCAGTAACAACATTCTCACCTACTGTTGCCTCTACCCACCTAGTTACATAGTGTGGTAGGCTGAATAATGGCCCCCAAAAGTTAATGTCCTAATCAGTAGAATCCCTTGTATATTTTACCTTACAAGGTAAAAGGGACATTGCAGGTGTGATGAAGTTAAACATCTTGAGATGTGGAGATCACCCTGGGTTATCTAAGGCCCAAGCAATCAGAATAGTCCATAAAAGCAGAAACCAAGAGGGTCAGAGTAAGCAGTAAATGTGAGAAGCAAAGACATTGGAGAGATATGGGGAAGAGGATATTGACCGAGGAATGAAGACAGACCACTGGAGACTGAAAAAGTCAAGGAAACAGATTCTCCTTTCAAGGCTTGCAGAAGGAACCAGCCTTGCAAAATCCTTAACTTTAGACCAGTGAGTCAGATTTTGGAATTCTGTCCCTCAAAAATTCTAAGTAATATATTTGTGTTGTTTAAAGCCACTGATCTTTGGGTAATTTGTTACAGAAACACCCCCATCCCCTCCAAAAAAATCCCTTACTAATATACATACTTTTGAAATTATTTATCATATTTCTTTCTCTCACCTAAATGCCTTGACGACAGAGATCATGTATTTATCTCTGTATCCGTATACCTAACCAGACAGCCAGCATATAGCAGGGAATAATATGTAAGTGTTTGAGTGAATGAATGAATGAGTGAATGAATAAACAATCTTTAAATGTTCAAAGGAATTCATTAATGAACAAAAATCCATAGATAGATTTTCTGGTTTATAGGAGAATTTGGATTTTCAAGTTAATTCAAGGGCAATGGTTTTACATCAACTCTGCATCTTAGAATTGTAGTGAAAATATTCAGAATCATTTTAGTTTCCTCAGATTGTTAATACTTGAAATAAGATATGAATTAGGACTCTATCATAGACTCAGAATGTTCCTGCTTTGATATCTGTCAACTATTGTGCTCTCTAGAAGTAGAAGCAGAGTATGGGGTAGCGTATGTTTACCAGGACTTACCCCATGTGAAGTAAGAGGTCAGAAAGCAGCACCAGGCTGAGGAAAGCAAACTGAAGTGCAAGCCTGAAAAAACTCAGAAAAACTAGTAGGAGTTAGAGAACATTGCCTGTGGGAGTGCCATGCATGAGGTCAAAATGACAAAGACCTTTGTCCTCTGTCTCATTCATTCACTCAGAGCTGAGCTGAGACTTGTGTGACCTCTAACATATTGTCTGTGGTTGAGGCAGACCCTGAAGGAGCTTTAAGCTGGGTTGCACTTCCTTCCCTGAATGACTGGGCACGTCTTTATATGTACAAGTATACACATATATTGGATGTTTTCTTGGTCCCAGGTAGTCAAGAGCAGCTAGAACAACTAGAATTACAAATATGTCATCTCTTTCCTTTTTCAAAGTGTATACATAAATGTTTTATTTGAGTCGAAATATATTCAACTCAATGTTTTATTTACAAATAGAAAATTAAATAGGTAAGGTATCAAGAACTGGTAGAGAGGCTGAAGTCCTTGTCAGAATGACTAGCAATTATATTTGAATAAACTTATAACACTTTGTCCTTGATAAAGTTAAAGAAATATAATATATGGATTCTGACTCATAGTGAAATACAACATTTTATTTCATAGTGAAATAAAATATTTTACAATGAGTTGTAGTGAAATAAAATATTTCATAAAGCTAGTAAAGACTTGTCATTTCCCATGCTATCTACTTTAAAAGTGCAAATATGCTTCAAATTTCATGTTATTTTTATTAATACTAATAAACATAGGTAGAGGCAATCATATAACGTTCAAACTATGCTCAGTAAATAATAGTATAGAATTTTCATTTTAATTTAGTAAAGAAAAAATAAATGAAATAAAAGTTATTAAGTGAAAAGGATAAAAAAGCCATTTTGATATTTTTATGACAAAAATAAGCAAATTTGTATTAAGTAACTTATTGTAAATAAATGAAATAGTTGATAGCTGTCCAAATAATTGCTAAAAATTAGAGCTTCATCAAATTACAATAACATAAAGATCTTGTTGCAATTCTATTAAGATTATAATTGTATGGAGTGGGGAACTAAATATAGAAGTTAAAAAAGACTAAAAGAAAAAAAAATGCCCCCCAAGCATAATCTAGATAGTTTTGGAAGCATATTTACTGCTGTCAATTAAGGTATCAATTAAAGTATTTATAATGGTAGCTATAATTATTGTTATGATTTAACAATGAAATATTTTCAAAAGAGCCATGCAAAACAAGAAAAATCTCATTGTGATACAGAGGCCATTTTTGCTCAGAATTTCACATAGTTCCTGTAACATAGTAGCCATTAGATAACTATTTGATGAATTTACCCTATCCTAACTTCCCCTACACTTCTGCCTAGATCATAATGAATGAAACATTAAAGAATCTTAGGAGTAGTGGCACTTGTGTTTAACAGATTGCTTTGTTGGCTCCAAATCTTCATTCCTGTCCCTATGTAATATAGTTTTTTTGAAATGCTGTCTTGACCCAGCTTTGTGGTTTTGACTAGAAGTTAGTCAGTTCTCCCTTTTTAACCAGCTGATTACTTCCCTTATTGTGTCCTCACACTTAGGGCCACTAAGCACCTGCTTAAATCACCCCAGGGCCAGCTATCAGACACTTAGAGATAGCCTGTATGTCCCCGAGCTCATGGAATTATTCAATTAGCCAATCCTACTCATCCTTGTGCTAGATTCCATTAGAGAGGAAATTGCTGGCCACATGCTGGGATCTCTGATACAGAGGCTCTTATAGACCCTAAGAGTGTGACCCTCCATACCCAGCTGCCAATTAGGTTTTGAGTCATGGAAGCAGAACCCCACAAACTAGACACTGCTACCAAGGATTTGCTAATGTATGATGGGACAAATCTGCCTCCCCCTGCACATCCACTTGCAAGAGGTGATGGCCTCCAATGTACTTGGTCCTTGTCAAACACTGATGGGAGTTGTAGAGTGTAGGACAGCATTGCCACCATTATAAGTGAGGGACCTCAAGGAAATGTTACTCCTTTGCATTCCTTAACCAGAATGTCCCCGATAAAGGATGAAACTCAAGGATCAGCTCATTTAGCCAAACTTCAAGTAGGCACCTTAATACCAGATACCCTGGTCAGGAAATGGCTCCATATGCACATTTTTGCAAATTTAGGCTATTGCCTATGAATTGTCGCCTTCAGGGTAAAGATATTTGCTTCACAGATATATTTTGCGAAGATATATCTGCTTCACAGATACACAAAATATAAATCAAATTTACACATGTCTCTATATATACTAAGGCCACAGTACAAGGCCTTACTGGAACACTTCTTATTCTCTTTGAAGTGTCAGACATTACTGATGGTGACCAAGACACACATTTCACATCCTAGAATACACTATAGTGGGCTCTTACAAGGCATTCAATGGAACTTTTATCTCCAAGATAGATATCAAGCAGCTTGTTTAATTGGGAGACCTAAATGAGTTCATCAAAGAACTCTGATTTAAATTACAAAAAGATAAACTGATTCCTAAATGGGTCTGTATCTTGCCTCAGAACTTAATTTTCTTAATTCAAGGCCCAACATATGTAACACCAACGTAAAAAATCCTTCCCAATGCCCTTTCCTATATTGGAATTTAGATATGTCCGATCTTCATTTGTGTTCATGGCTCTCTGCCAAAACATATATCCTTAAACTCCTGTACCTTAAGGGCATTATTATAGAGTTCATTACCATCTGTGCCATTCTAAAAATGAATGAAGATTATTGCTTTCCCTGGTAGGCAACCACCTCATATCAGTTCATCCCTTGACTCCCTTGGGGAGAGAACCTCCCACTCCCCAGTGCCTTCTCCTATTCTCCCCACTTCAATTTACCACCAGAACCTCCTTTCCTGCATTTCTGATTATGATCACAACCACCTCTTCCCCTTAGTTACAAACAAATATCACTAACCTTTACATATACCCTACTGAACTACATCAGTTTATACCTTCTACAATGAGACTGGTGGACCTGCCACCTTGACCCAAGTATACACCAAGATATCATTATTATAAAAACATATAACTCATGTTTTTAAAACATTTTACAACTCCACTAAGCTACTGTTATAAAATTCTAGGTCCGCTTTCTTGGTAATGCCATAGAATGGGCATCTCATTCATGGGCTGGCCTACATAGATTCCTTATACTATTTGTTTTCCTCCTTTTTACTCTTACAATAAAACATTTTCTATACTATTTAGGACAATTTATACTCTACTCTTTGAAAGTCTTCTCTACCATTTGGGAATTCAGATACTCCAAATAAGCTCAAAACTGATGTTGAGGCTTTACAAGATTAAGCACAACAAAGTTTTGTTGTTGTTGTTTAATTGCTGTCTTGACCCAGCTCTCAGGCCCTGGCTAGAGGCTAGTCAGTTACTCTTCTTGAACAGGTGATGATATCTACACCCTAACTACTTGCTTTATTGAACTTTCACACTGTGTGCTATTATGCAGCTCCCTAACTGCCCCAGGGCAAGCATCAGACAACTAGAGACACCCCTATGCTCCGGAGCTGGAGAAATTATTCAAATTAGCCAATCCACAGGGAGTTTAGGAAACCTAGCTAAACACAACACTGTAGCTTCTTATATCTTATCTCTAGATACAATACTCTGTGTGGCCCTACCTGAAAGTCTTTTTTTTTTTAATCTATAAGTAACAAGAGTTCTGTCTTGTCCCTCTATCAAAAGAATCTTTAAACCTTATAAAACGCCATACATGTAACCTTTACAGTTTCTCCCACTAAAGTTGGAGCATATGTTCCTGTAAATTGTAAGAGATCTCTATCTATTCAGTGTTTTGGTCAGATATAGTTGCCCAATGCTTTGATGCTGTTTGATTTGACTTCTTTTTTTTTTTTTTTTTGAGACAGAGTCTCACTTTGTTGTCCAGGCTAGAGTGAGTGCCGTGGCGTCAGCCTAGCTCACAGCAACCTCAAACTCCTGGGCTCAAGCGATCCTCTTGCCTCAGCCTCCCGGGTAGCTGGGACTACAGGCATGTGCCACCATGCCCGGCTAATTTTTTATATATATATCAGTTGGCCAATTAATTTCTTTCTATTTATAGTAGAGACGGGGTCTCGCTCTTGCTCAGGCTGGTTTTGAACTCCTGACCTTGAGCAATCCGCCCGCCTCGGCCTCCCAAGAGCTAGGATTACAGGCATGAGCCACAGCGCCCGGCCTACTCCCTTTTTATTGCATTTTATGTGTGGATGAAAAGATAAAAAAGGCAATAGTAATCAAAGGCACTTGATTTGTGTATTGTGTAGTTAATAATTTTCAATGAAATTTTGTGGCGTGAGCCACAGCGCCCGGCCTGATTTGACTTCTTTTGACCAAAGAAATATTGGTGGAAGTAAGTGACAGCCCATTCTGAAACTAAGACTTAAGAGTCTTAGTTTAGACTAAGACTTAGTCTAGACTAAGGCCCATTCTTCACTCTTGCTCTTTTTTCATCATCATGAGAAAAGCTCCCCTGGGATAGTTGTACTCTCTTCGGGCATAATGAATTTAGGTGGAACCAAGTCCCACTAGGCAAGCTCAGGTGGACTTATATGTTGAAGTCAAGTCATCCAGTGGAATCATGTAGCCATTCCATGAGGGAAATCTGGATGAACTGTTCCAGTTAACCACAGATGAATAGGAATTAAATGTTTATTTTGTATGCCAATGAAATTTGTGGTGTTACTGGCAATACCTGACTGATACAATATGAATATAAGTTTGGCTAAGTCCTTTAATTATGTTTGAAAAAAAAAAGAGCATATAACTTTAGAAATCTGGTTTGGCATTGGGCAACCATATCTGACCAAAACACTGAATAGATAGAGATCTATTTTCCCTGTATTCTTTCCTATAGACTGAAAATATTCTGCAGAAGCAAGAGATAATATGAGATATTATTATCTGGAATGACACTAGACCATCTCCTTTCAACGGTGAATCTACAGGTACAAATGCCTGAAATAATGCTTACAATCTGACAGAGATTCTTTAATAGTGGCAACTCTATGGTAGTTATGCATGATTAGTTTATTGAAAACATGCATAAGAGATTTCACTTTGAGGTAAGTTAGAACATCAATCCTCACACTTGTGGATGAAGAGTAATTGATCATTATCCTGTGAGACCCAATTGTCTTAAGGTGCAATATCTGAAAGAACCAGGATGGACCAGCATTGGACATTGGACACATTTGTTAACAATGAGTTCCAGAAGAAGCCACAGTCTTGGCAGGCAGAGCCTCTCAGCAGGTTGCCAGGATATAGTCATTTCCAGGTTTGTTAGTAGCACCTGTTCAAGAGAAATGTCTAACTAGAGATTGATACATTATGTTGCTTAAAAGTGGCATATTTAATTTCTGAGTAAAAAATTAGGCCAGAAACTCAAAGCTGCAGAATTATAAAGACATTCCATGTAATGAGTAAAAGAATGTATTGAATTCCTCATATTAGCCCAGCCTGGTCAGATAGCTAAGTTTATGGAAATAAACCATTGTTTATACTGTAGTGACAATTTTAAGATACTTTCATAAAATACATTCTTTACATAAAAATTTGTAAGTGGGAAAAGGTTTAGTGTTGAGACAATCTCATCAATTTTCTGACAAAAAATATTTAAAGAAAGCCTAAAAGCCAAGACACTGAAATTAGTTTGAGACATGAAAACAATATCAAAATGTCAGCAAATTAAAAGAGCAAAGGAAACTATAAAACACTTGTTAATTTTAGATTTTTAGACCTTATATTTATTGAAAGAACATAAATAGAAATTTTGTGAATAGTTAAGAACTAAGTATTATGGGGTGAATGAGGAAATGTAAGAGCTATCATTCTCATGAGGAATTTATATTATTATATAAAATCATATAAGTCAACAATATAAGAATGATCCTAAGACAAGAAAGAATCACACATAGTATAATGAAAGTATGATTTTTTATATGAATAAAGACCCTGTCACGTAGAAAGTTTCAATACTTTATTGAAGGCCACATAGCTGAATGAAAGTGGAGTCATAACTAGAACCCAGGTTTTTGGACATGAAATTTAGGGATAATTTTTTTTTTTAATTTATGGATCCTCACATGAAAGTAAATAAGGAGGTAGTGATGTTTTATTAAGTGTGGTAGAGATTCAGAAATGATAAAAAAAATATTATTTACTGTCAGTACAACCAAAAATTTTCTGGAAATTATGCAACTTGAGATGGGTCTTGAAAGACAGTTGAATATGGAGCCAAAGGGCTTGGAGAGGAGAAATAGACTAAGAGGAGTAAAAATTTAAATTGTGAGTTTGAATAATACCAGTGATTAGAAAGTCTAGCATAACATATGTATTAATATAAATAAATGAAGAGAGGAAATTAAATTTTAAAGGCCATTTGTGAATTATAAAGAAAACAAACTTCATGTAATAAGTAAGGAAGAAGGTTTTGGAAGTGAGTGTATTAATGTTCTACCTTGAAACTACAATTTTGAAAAACACAGTTTGACAATGTGATGCCAAAATAATAAAAAGCAAATAAAATATGAAAAGGTGATTGAAGATTTTAGAAGAATTGATAGATTCATTGTGGTTGGGAGTAATGAAAGGAATATATATTAAAGATATGATAGATCACTAAATTTCATAATTTGAAAGTATCTTAAGGATATTTATTTCAATGAATTAAACATTGATTAAATCACTTCTACAACAGATCTAATATTCGGTTATCTGCTTAAGTACCCCTCACCCAGGACCACTACCTTCATCTTTTCTTCCAGCAGTCAACTGATTCCTTGAACATTTATTACTTCTGATAAGTTTTCCTTATGCTGGTCTGAAAATCTAGTTCAGTGCTTAGTGCTTTGTAATTTTCTTTTCTAAACTGTATGCTTATATTTTCTTCAACTATGTGTTTTGTGATAAGGATATTGAGTTGCTATGTAAATAATCCTATTTTCCATTGTGTTTTGAAAGTACAGAGTCCGTATCCAAGCATAAGAATTCAGGTATAACATATTCACCCTATAAAGTGTAGTTCTCTTCTTCAGTATTCTAATCATTTTCCATTTGCATAACATACATATCTTTTCTTGGACACGATATATTATTGTCACAGATTGAATATAAATAATATCAGGTGAGAAGTTTCAATTCTTTTTCACAATACTATTGTTTAAAACCAAGGCTCCTTTATTTACCTGTGGAATTGATATTTTGTAACGAAGTACACAAAACTTACCCTTACATGTATTAAATGTGCACGTGTTGCTTAAATCTCTGCAAACTTCCTGTCCACTTTTATGTTTGAATTTTGTTATATAATGTAAAAATCACTGTTTTGTATTATCTACAAAGTAAATAGACATATTGTCTAAACTTTTGTTAAAATACTGAACAATATTGAGTAGGAAAAGGCTAAAAAGAATCACATTGAATTGAAAGTAATCCATGATCAATTGGATTAAAATCTGAATCTTGCTAAGAAACAAAGAAATAATGGGAATGCCCCTCGAAAATGGAATGAAACAGTGCCAAAATTTCCCAGACAATAAGGAAAAAAAAGCAAAATAAATACCTTTATTTAATCATTATACTAAAAACTAGTGCTAGAGTCTCCGCCATATACATTCATAAATAATTATGTTCTATATGCTACATTATAGTGCTACATAGTTTTTTCTTGACTGTTAGTTTTTGCTCCCCACTTAAAGAGAAAACTCTTCAGGGGTGGAGGACATGAACGACATATTATTGATAACTCCACAGTTCCCAGCACAAGGCATATAATAGCATCATAGTAATGGCATGTTGATTCTTTTAACAATGCATCTCTTTAAGCTTTATGACCAAAATTATGTTTATGTCAATTAAGGCCTTTTCAAATTTTGTCAAAATTATTTCTGCATTGACTTTTAAAAAGTTGAAATATAAAGAGTATAATAGTATTAAATATTCAAAAAATATTTAGGACAGTTTCAAATATGGAATTCCATATAGAACATGAAACACAATGAAACTATTAAATGAGCCAGAATATCAAGTCACAGCTTCCTAAGCTATTAGAAGCTGTGTGCTGTGTGGATCTTCTCTCAGCTGGAAGTGACTAACTCTAGGTGTCATAGCATCCTGCTGACAGCTTAGCTCTTATATGACAGTAGTGATTAAACATTATCCATAAATTTTTTTCATTTCATCAAATTGAATCATAATTTTCAAGGCAAATAAAAGATTCATTTGTCACAAATATTCATAGAGCTGTCCTCAAATGATACTGTGAGATTAGACTCCTTTCAAACCCAACTTGCAGAGAATGGATTAAAAAATCTCAATATAATGTGTCAAAGATGAAAATTAACTCCATATTCATCTTCCAAATAATGATAGGGAAAATTTCTTATGGCCATCCTCTTGTCAGGTTTTCTATTCCAGATATACATATAATAAAATACAACAGTGTTAAACAAATGTGATGTCCTTTAAGAATTTAATTATTTCTAAATGTGAGGTAAAGTGAAGGTAACAAAGGAGCCTCCTGTCTTACCATGTCACTTCATAATGTCTAGTGGTTTTAATTTTTTTCCCCACAGAAATGAGGCAATTGGATTAGTGAAAATCCTAAACCATAAATTGACAAGATTCAAAATAAAAGTTGTGTGTAAATAAAAAAAAAGTGAGCCTTTCCAGTCCTTCGAGCTGATTATTTGAATTTTCCTTTGTGACCTCCTGAAAAACAAATTTAAAAACTACAATTATCATTTTAGATCAGGCTCAATTCTACCTGCTAAAAGATCAAAATAGTATTGAGAGAAGCCACCTCCGGGCCGGATACTACTTAGAATTGATGCGTTGATTTTGTATCATAGCTTTTTCACTGAGCACCTGTTATACAACATGCACTGTGCCAGGTGTTACTTGGTGGCACAGTCATGAAATATAGTTCATTTGCTAATTAGTTCAACAAATATTTGTTAAACCAGGCCCTTGTATAGGTGCTGGGGATAATGCTATGAACAAAGCAAACAATCTCTTGTGTGTTTTATATTTTAGTTGAGGAGGAGGAGACAGAAACTATTATATGATACTATGTGATGTTATGCAGTGATAAGTACTATGAAGAAAATTGAAGCAGGAAAAGGAGACAGGGAGAGTTTATTTATTCATTCATTTCTTTAACCAACATTATTGAAAGCATACATGACTATATGCCAGGTTTTTTCAGGCCTATCAGTTAATAAAATATATTTATGTAAGGTACCCTTTATGAAAATTACATTATGTTGTAAAGAGAAATGCAAAATATTATAAATAAGCAAATGATATAGGATAACAGAAGGTGCAATGTGCTATGGGAAATTCCTCACATGCAACAGAGGAAAGAAATTGACTTGATTAACAGATGAGATAGAACAAAATGTTGGTACAAATTTAAAATGGGCCATTGCCATACTTCATCCCTCTCATGGCTGGCCCTAGAGTCAGCAAGGGAGCTGGAAGAGTTCCTTTTTAGGAAACACTGAGACAAGTAACAAAATATTTGTCCATATTCACCATCCCCTATGGGAGCCATAATGACATTACTATGGGAAAAGTACAAGATACAAGTCTACTGAAGAAAAATCAGTATCTATTTCAAAGGTTTTAAGCATACTGTGCCTGAAAAAAACAATCATTTAATGCATATATCTTCAGAAAATTCATTTACATGTCACTCTGTGCAATATTACTTTGTATGTTAAAATTATCATTCTAAATTAAATTTACTGATTTTTGCTTCCAAATTTTCTTGTTCATGTATGAAAATTGAATATACTATTGTTAGTATGTTGGCTCTATTAGCAAAAAACATTTCTCAAGCAATTAAATAACTCCAGTTTATTACTTACATACATCATTAATTATGTGCATCAAGAAATGTTAATAAAAAAGCCCTTAGAACTTTATTCTATAAAAGGTGAAATATTTGATGTCATTGTGAATGATATTGGAAGTTAGTTAAAAAGTTGAATATAATTATTTCTTTTGTGTTGATAGTACAAATACAAATTTGGGTTTAGCACTTGTATTACTAAAATAAAAGTTTTAGTAATAAAACTAACTTACTAAAATAAGAAATCTTAATTGGTTATGCTATACATCTAACTCAAAAATGGATCCACAACAGATGTAGTTGTGAAATGTACATATATTTATTTTGTATATTTTATTATGTATATTATTCTGTGAACTTTTCTCACAGTCAAAATTATTGTACCGAATAAATTTCATGAAAAGACTGATGTAACTTCTCTCAAAACAAGACAAAACAAAACAAAAAGTCCAGCTAGAACATGGTAACCTAGGCATTCTATGGTTGATTAAAATAATAAAGATATATTAAATTAATTACTCCTATTTTTGATCTTCCAATAATAAATTTCCAAACTTTTTTTGGCATTTCATGTATATATGCTATTTTCAGTTTTAGTAAGAATTGTATTTTAGAAAATAACTTTAGAATATGACTATTTTATTGATTCAAAAATATAATAAAGCCAAATTTTTTTTGTCAGTAACAACTATGTCAAAAATTATATACTTTTTTGTTGTTGTTGTTGTTGAGACAGAGTCTCATTTTGTTGCCCAGGCTAGAGTGAGTGCTGTGGCATCAGTCTAGCTCACAGCAACCTCAATCTCCTGGGCTCAAGCAATCCTACTGCCTCAGCCTCCCAAGTAGCTGGGACTACAGGCATGCATCACCATGCCCAGCTAATTTTCCGTATGTATATTTTTAGTTGGTCAATTAATTTCTTTCTATTTTTAGTAGAGACGGGGTCTCGCTCAGGCTGGTTTTGAACTCTTGACCTTGAGCAATCCACCCACCTCGGCCTTCCAGAGTGCTAGGATTAGAGGTGTGAGGCACCACATCCGGCCAAAAATTATATAGTTCTAATTATTTTAGCTTTTCCTGCCATTTTCAAAAGTATCTTTTGGAGGCATTGAATAGTATGGTCACCACAATGCTGGTACAGAAAACAAGGAAATAAAAATGTAAAATGCACAGGTAAATGTATCATATACATATCAAATGGTAGGGAAAGGAAAAGAAAGTTATGATTGAGGCTACTTTAGATTGATTGGTCACTGAAGCTATCTGAAACAAGGAGACATTTTAGCAGATACCTGGAAGAAACGGTAATGGAGTCATGTGGAAATCTGTTGGAAGAGCAATCTAGGCAGAGGCAAAACATGAAAAAGTAACTCAGACAAAACTGAGCCTAACTTAAATTACCAAAATGGCTAGTGATATTGGAGGAGAGCTAGCAAGGGTTGGAAATCACATGAAGTTGTAGAGAGAGCCTGAGCCAGATCATGTCAGGCCTTATAGGTTCTCAAATGACTTTTTTTCTTTCTTTTTTATGTGTGATAGAAAGTACCAGAAAGTTTTGAGGATTGAAGTGACATGATCTGGTTTATGTTTAGAAACTTTCTTCTAGTTGCTACAGATTATAAGGATTGGGGCAAAAGTAGGGGCAACAATTACCCAAAAAACACTGGGAATAAAAATATTAAAAATTAAGAGAGCAAAGGAACTTAACAGATTTGACTGCTCTCTACATATTAAGAACTGTGCTGGACATTTACACATATTATCTAATATGGTTAACAAATATGTGCATATATTAGTTGATTTGCTTGCAGCAGGATATTGCAATTGAAAGTTTCAATTGCTTATAAGTTGCTCAAACTTACATGAAGATAACATACAAATATATAGGTAAAATATATACAACCTAAAACTTTCAAAATTACTCTTAGGAGAATTAAGGTTCAGTACAAAAATTAATGAAATGATATTATCTCAATATGCATATGCAAACATGAATAAGTGGTTAAGCTCAACAATGGCATAAGCAAAAGATTATGATAATAAGCTCCATTATCTGAATTAATGAATGGTTCACCTCACTTGATAAGGTCACATTTAATCCCAGTGCATCTCTTAATACAATTTTATCATTCAGCACTATGAACATGCTTAATTATTTCTGTATATTTTAACAAGAAATAAAAATCATAGATATCAAGGTAAGTTGCCTGTTGGAGTCAGAAAAAAAAATCAAGAAGAAAATAAACTTTTCTGGTTTAGGATATTCCCAAATTGCATATTTTTTATATTTTCTAATGATTCGCCATACAGACATTTACATGGTGAATAAGATATTTAAATGTTTCTTTCATGTAATTCACCACATTTTAATTTCTATTTAAGGTTCCTCAGATTTCTTTTGTCACAGGTATAGTTATTAACAAAATTATATACAAAATGACATACATATAAGATCTATGAGGATCTCAGTAACTGAATGTCTACATGTGATTATTGCGTTACTCTCTACCTCTGTGGGATGAATAGATAGTTCCCTAAAAGGAAAATATTGTGCCTTGAAAATAAATTTATACGTGATTTTGTCAAATCATCCTTGGAGATAGAACCTGGAAGCAAAACATATTATAATGCCAAATATGTTCCTCAAGAGGCCAAATAAATTAAATCTTTGGTAAGGGAGCTGTATAAAGGCTGGATTGTAACATCAATGTTCTGCAATCAGATTGAAAGCACTGCTTATAGTTACACAAAACTGAATGGCCCTATCAAATCATTTCATTATTCCCTGCTAATTACATTAAAATCAGTATCCTTTTCAAAGCATTTTTATTTTCCTTCTAAACAGTAGTAGTTTAAAAAATAACCATGATTTAAGTTATCATTACTATATTCTTAGCTATTATATACACTGACAAATCTCTTACTTACCCTAATTAGAGGAAATTGCAGATAAAGATTATGGCATAGGGCAAAGAGGTTGCTGCCTAATGGGAAAAAAATGCTGTCTAGACAGCAATAAATAGCTCTTTAAAAACTCCCACTTTTGCTATCACTCCCATTCTATTTATGATTTTCTAAACTGCAGTTCCCAAAGTGTGTGCCAAAGCGCCTTAGGGCACTACAACAAACTAATGGGGCACTGAGAAATATTTTTAAATTTCTAGGAAAACAGAGTGACATCTATTGGGCATCATGGATATTGCAACTATGAACTTGAGAGTTTACTATTATTCTTAAGTGGAGCTGTTAGCTTTGTGTTTTGTTTTGTCTTTGTTTGACTTAGGTGTTTTCTGAAAATTAATAAATAAATAAATACTAAGGCACTGGATTTCATGAGCTGAGAGATTTTGAGAACCACTTTTTATACAGAATTTCAGCAAAATGTACAGTGAAGTGTCAAACTTTACTAAGAGCATGCCAGGGATCAGTTTAACAAGAGAATATGTAATAAAAAAATAAGATTCCTTTCTATCGGGGGTACCTAAAATCTAATAACAGCATATTGATAAAATGAATTGATGTATATATGCAAAAAGTTAGAATTAAATATATAGAGAGGTATCTTTATGACATCTATGTAAAAAAATGTCATAAAGAAGTCACAAAACAAGCAGCATTTAAAAAAAAGTATGATAAATTTAACAGAAAATTTAAAACTTCTATCCATCATAAAGTGGAAAGATATACAACAAAATGGAGAAGATAATTTCAATAATATAATTAGAATCCAGAACATATAAAAATTCTTATAAATAATAAAAAGAAAACAGCCCAATATGAACAAATTGGGCAAATGAATAAGCAAGCATTTCAACAAAAATAGAATATGAATGGTTGAAAATAAGAAATGATTTGCAAAAATAAGAAATGCAAATTAAAAGTCCACTGAGATTCCAGTTTATGCCATTAAGTGGTCAAAAATTATTGTCTGATCATAACAAATGTTGGCAGGCTAAGTAGCCATGTGGGCACCAATAAACTGATAGTGGTAATCTAAGAAAGTATGATTACTTTGGAAAACAATTTGACACTATCTTACAAATTTGAATATGTAATGATTATTGAATATGTAACGACCTTCTGACCTAGCAATTTTCCCCTAGTTTATACTTTAGAAAAACTCACACTCATGCTTTAAAAAAGTATAAAAATAAAATTTATAGTTTTATTTTAATAGCAAAAATAGAAATGACAAAATGTGTATGGAAAAGGGAATCAATAAATTAAAAAGTTGTATGGTAGAATGTCATACAGAGTACAAATAAACAATTTATAAATGCTTAATACATGACCGGATCTTAGAAATATAAGGTATGTGAATAAAAACAAAGTACACATTACTACAACTAAAATCTATATTTTAAAAGAGTAAAACAAGAAAAGCTATATAATCTTATAAAAACATAAAATACAACTTTTTAAAAGCAAAAAGAAAAAAGAAAAGAAAAGAAATACAAAATTAGGAAAGATTATAATAGGGAACTTCAGATATTAACTTCTAGTTATAAAACTTGATGATGGGGTCATAGGTGGTGTGTTATTTTTATTATAATACTTTATATTTTATGTATGCATTAGAATAATTCTTTTGTATTGTTAAATATTGTATAATACGCAGAAACATGCATGGATATTTTTCTCATTCAATCCTCACTAACATACTAAGAAGGAATTATTTTCCATATTACTGAAAAAGAAATAAATGCTCAGAATCACTTAACCACGTCACACAACCAATTAGAATCAAATTGAAATTAGTACCTTTCCTGTGCTCATATCTCTTTGCATTGAACATCTTTTTTTGGGAAATGGTGGAACATACGAGGGAATCTGATGAGATGAGATTTTCCCTAGACTACTTTGTAGAATCAGTTTAATGCCATGGTGCACTTGAACAAACATCACTGTAATTAATTTTGAACATGACTGTGAAATAGAAGAAGTCTTTTATTATTTTTCTGGTATGGAGTGAGAGTGGGGATGATGTGGAGTTGATTCTATTTAGTTTCCCGTGTAGACAGATTCATGAGCCATTCTTTTCCTGCCATCACTGGTAGACTAGGCACACAGGCCCGGTCTTCATTTCAGATACTTGGCAATATGTTGAAGCTTTAAAAGTGTTAGTGGCAATTTAGCAGAAATGAGGTTGTTTACATAGGGTAATTTGAATGCAGCAAAGATGTTCATAAGGATCACCCCTTTTGAATGGACAATGGACAATGTGCTCAATGCTCATGAAATAATGAATGCTGAAAGAAAAGCCAGTTAAGTCAGGAAACAGTTTGTCAAAGGTTTAGTGTGATGCTGACCAGAGGAAACTAGATGATTCGTGTTCTACAACTTGGCAGTTATGCAATTCAGAAGCTGGGAAATAGGTGGTGGTTGCCTCTTTTTTTAACCTACTAGCTTCACTCCTTCATTATGTTTTTTTTTTTTTTTTTCACCCGTCTTCTAAGCTATGGTATTTCTTTTTGAATATCATGGATGGAACTAGGCTCCCTTTGCACTCAAATTTTTTCTGTGCCTTTTCTTTTTGAGGCAATGAGCACAGAATGTTCTTAGTTGAGTCATTGCAGGAAAGCCAACTGATATGAGAAAATACCGAACATAAATGTTTGCATGCTCCTTTCTCATTTTGATCTAAGATTTTCTCGAGTACTTTATTTATAGTTGTAACCTGCTAGCTGGTAAAACAACTGGCAAGATGCTTTGGAATAAACTGAAGCTCTAATGGGACTTTTTCCAGATAATTTATGTTTTTGTCAATATAAATTTGGGCTATTTTTTAAAATGAAACTTTATGCCTGGAGTGATAATAATTACTTTTAGGTTTATTTCACTTAATAATGTCATGATATTTAAATCTAAGGTTAAAAATTATGTCTTGTAAATAATAATGCTCTGTTAGTAATATTAGCATATTCCTAAAATGGTTGAAACAGAAGAAATGAAGCTAATATTCATTGAGTACATACCATATGCCACAAATTGTAGATGCTTTCACATATGATATTTTATTGTATCTTATCCTCAAAACAAAGCAAAATGAGCCTTATTTCATATATAAATACCTCAAAATCTATAGAGAATAAATTATGTTTAAGGAACAGAACTAAGAAGTGGCAAAGTTAAATATCTACTTGTTTTCTGAGGGCCATGTTTTTATCACTCTACTTATAACATAGGACTACATGTGAAAGAATGAATAATTGTCTATTTACTGCTTCATTATTGTCTTATATAACGGGGCTTGAAACATGATTCCATCCTTTATTCACAAAGTAGAACTAATTCCTATAACGAGCTCTGAATCTCTGTAAAATCATATAACAATACAAGGTCCAATGAACAATGCAGATTCCAACCATAAATAGTCTTCTTATCTGTTTTTATATTTGCATTGATATTTAAGTACTAGCAATTATGTTCTAGTTCACAGTAATTACATTGTTTTATTATGTCGTTCCTGAAGTACTTCACACAAGTGATTTTTTTCTGCAATTTTATTTTATATAAATAATCTTACAACTCATTTTGGAATATAAATTAATGCCATTAATTACAATGGTTTTCCATAATCCATTGACTATGTGTGGTTTGAGCAAGAATTGCCCATATGTGCCCTACTCCATGAAAAAAGCAGAGGTCAGCAACTCTCTTCAAACCTGTCACTGAGAGATTCCTCTTGCTGATTCACAGCCACTGAAATAAAAGATCCATAAAAGCAGAAGATCTGTATACTTTTCTTACTGCTACTTCTCCAAATCCTAGAAAGGTGCCTATTGCATAGTAGGTGCTCCTTATATATTTACTGAGCAGATAGAGTTATGATTTGTTCTCAAGTTACTGCGAATTTTTGTTGCTGTCAACTTATACCTGCCTCTGCTTATACCTAGTCTTTAAGCCCCAAGATTCAGAATATACTAGTGAAAGAGTGTAAAATTGAAATAAAGAACAAACATAATCAATGTTCTTAGAGTGTTCAAAAATGTAAATGTTTTTGATATAAGGAGTCAATCTCCAAATTATTTATATAAACTTGATAGTAGTCATTAAGTACAAAAATATTGGTCTAATTATATTGAGATATGTACAATGATAAAAAGTACATATTAAATCATATTTTATAATTACTTCAATTGTATTTTAAGGAATATAATTCCATATACATTTTTTAACTAATATATACATAAATTAACATTTAATGTTTTATGATAACATGTATTTTAAGTAGCACCATCACTTTAATGATATTGTCAGTGTTTCTGAAAGAAAAATTAATCAACTGTCAATTATATGTTCTTTTACATCCTTGAAAAGATGCGTGATTAATACTAATTTTAACTCTGAGTTTTTAAATGACTCCAGAGAAAGTAGATATTAATGTAGCCACAATAGTTCTAACAAGTATGAATACCTCACCTGGTAAAAAGGTTCACATGGATTCACCTCTTCAAAGATATTTTCATTAATATTGAACTGTGTGTACCTAACAAGTGACTATTTAAAAAATTAAAGTAGTACCGTAGTTTAAAGAAAACTTTTTTGAATTAGGAGTTAAATTCTCATTAGTCAAATGTCCCCAGTGATTAATTAGAAGAAGATCTGGAAGTGCTAATTGTGCCACTAGGGAATCTTTAAAGTGCGTTCTGCATTTGCTTTGAAGTTCTGTCAAAGGAAAGGACTTGGAAAATATTTGTATGTGTCATGCCTAGATATATAAGTGTTATTACATTTCTAAATTATAATAAAAGTAGCACTCTATGTTCTATCTAAACTTAATCACATTGCTTCTAGAAATATACATATTAAAAAGTATTATTTCATTATTTTGTTATAAATTGGACGTATCAGTTTAAATGACTACTACATTTTCAATCACTCTTTAAGATTCAGGGAAATATCTACATCTACTTCATAAAGAAAATAATTGCTGAAGAACTCCACTGTGTAAACCATGTTTGCTCTGTCTAATTTAGACCTTTTGAGTCATCTGATCATCAAAAATATAAAAACTTAACTTCTAAGAGTTTCGATGTTAAAATGTATAGGTGTAGTTGTAAAAGTAACATTAAAAAACAGAAATAATAATATTAATATATGAAGGATTTCTTTATTATTATTATTATTATTTGTTAATAAATGAAGACCAAACTCAGGACTTTAACTGTTTAAACTTACTACAATTGGAAACCTTCACTATTTCCTTGTAAGGTCCTAGAAGCTGTTAAGTTCCAGAATTCTTGCCTTAGTAAAGTTAAAAAAAAAATCCCAGGTGAATCTTCCTTACATTCTTGGTTAATTCCTTCAGAGAAAACCACTTATATAAAAAATGATAATACCATTTTTATTTATAGTATATATTCACTCACTTCATAAGCCAAATTCTTTGGTTTCCTTAACCACACAACAGAATTTCTGAAGTTAGTGGTGAATGTATTGGGAAACTAGCTGATCTCCACTCGGGAGAATTGTATTAGTTTCCTATTACTACTAAAATGAATTACCACAATTTAATGATTTAAAAGAAGGCATGTGTATTGTTATAGTTTTAGAAGTCAGAATTCTAAGATGAGACCCTAGGGATATGTTCCTTCTGGAGACTTTAGCAGATATCCATTTCCTTGCCTTTTTCAGATTCTACAGACCATCTACATTCCTTGGCTTATGGCCTCTCCCTCAATTTTCAAAATGAGTAGGATAGTATCTTTTCTCCTCTCTGACCTACTACCTCTGTTTTAAAAGGACTTTTGTGATTTCACAAGACCAACCTGGATACAATTTCTCCATCTGAAGATCCTAAATCATATCTGCCAAGTTCCTTTTGCCATGTGAGCTAAGATGTTCACAGATTCTTAGTATTTGGAAATGGCCATCTTTGATGGGTTTATTCAGTTTACCTCAAGAATCATTAAAACTCTCTGAAAAGAATTACTTGCTGCTAATTTCCATGGCTACTATGTAGCACTTCCCCTGAATAACAGCTCTAATACAACTTTAAATTGCCAAATATATAACTTTTAATTTTGTGCTAATATTTAAATTTTTATATTCTTTTCCTAATGCTTTTATAGGCACACAGGCTTTCTCTCCATTGTGGCAGTTATGTCTATAGTTATATGTATATCTTTGAAATGCTCCCTTACGATGATCTGTTAATGAAGTCCATTCTTGCTACAAAACCAACATTGAGACCCAGAAAGAATCTCAAAGATACACAAATGTGGCTGAAATTTATCCAAATAGATAAACTTATTTTTTCCATTTATTGAGAAGAATCTAAGCACTTAGTATATTTGGATTTAATGTACCTGAATGATCATTTTACTGTTATAAATATGTACTGGTTGTTGTATGGAGAATTTTTTCTAAAACTACTCAGTTCAGTTTCATTCAAATGATTTATTTAGAACCAACTATGTACCAGGCACTACATTAGCTACAAAAAATACAAAAGCAAGACATAATACATTATAGAGCTCACAAATTCTTCAATATGGGTTAAAACTACAACAAAAGCTTGAACACATTAAGACAATAATATCCTGGAAATAAGTCCAATATGCTTACAGAGGAGGATCAGCTCGAAGAAAGAAACAGAAAGATCAGGAGAAGCATTACAAAACAAATAAAAAATGAGCTACATACTGAGTAACAAGTAAGAACATGTTAAGCAAAGAATATTATTTCAGATAAATTGGGCAGCTGTGGCAAGGCATAAAACAATAGGAGGGAATTAAAAGTTAAGTAACTGTAAGTATTTCCATATGGCTAAATCATAGGGGAGATAAAAATTGGGCTTATCACATAAAAAGCACCAGGGGCAGGTGCATATGATCATATTGGGAAATTCAAGCAAACTTTTGAAGAGCAGATAGTACTAATGCCATATAAATTGTTCTAAAACATTTCTAAAAATAAAACATCCTAATTTCTTTTATAAAACAAGGAAAACATTGTCCCTTAAATCTAATGAAGATATTATCAAAAAGAGACCACTATGATGAATAAATATTGATGCAAAAACATTATATAGAATATCATAATAGAGAACACAAGATAATATTAAATAATGCAGAATGACTGAGTGATATTAAATCCAGAATTCAATGTTTGTTCAATGTTATTATTAATAATGGAAAATACACTAATATAATGTAACATATTAATACATATAAAGGGAAATGATATGCTTATTGCCATAGATGCTGAAAATAATTTTAATAAATTATTTAACATTCATTATTTTTAATGTTTAAAAAAAGTTTAAAAAGAATTGAGAGATACTTTAATGCTAAAGTCAGTATCTTACATGCATAGCAAACATTAGAGACATTTTCACAAAATTCAAGAAAGTCTCACAATTAACATTGTACCAGAAGTATTAGTGAATGCAATTAGGGTGGGGGGAACTACTTTTATGCAATGCTGGTAGAAATCCAGTGGCAAAACTATTCTGAAGGTTTCATTGGCAATACCAAACAAACCTCATTTGAACTTAACTTTTTATACAGAAACTCCATTTATAAAAGCCTATCATGAAGATACACTTCCAAAAATAAACAATTTCATAATAAGAAGGTTATTTCTTATAGATGTTCACAATTACAAAATATTAGAAACAATCTAAGTGCCTGTACTTGGGAGAGTAATTAAATAAAATATGATATAAAATGCAATACTATGCAGTATAAAATAGAAGAAAATCTCTATGAACTATAATAACTATGAATATAGAGTGATTACCAGGAAAATCTGTTAAGTAAAAGAAAAATGAAAAGAAATAGAGAATCTATAGTATGTTACCTTTCCTATAACTAGAAAGAAAATATAGAGTGGTTTGGGGTTTATTTTTGTAAAAGAAATAAGAAACAAGAAAATAATGAAAGTTATTACCTCCAAAAGATTCTAGAAAATAAAGCTGGAATATAACAGAATTTGTGATATAAGCTAAAGCAGTGCTTGTATAATTTTAATTTAGAAAAGTTTTAAAAATCATAGCATTAAATGTTTCTATTATCATGGATTCTTGTTATCAGCCCTTTATCAGATGTGGAGAAAGCAAATATTTTCTCCCATTCTGTAGGCTGTCTATTCACTCTAATGATAGTTTCCTTGACTGTATAGAAGCTTTTTAATTTGAGCAGGTCCCATTTATTTATATTTGTTGCTGCTGTAATTGCTTTAGGGGTCTTCGTCATAAAGTCTTTGCCTAGGCTGATGTCTGAAAAAGTCTTCCCTACATTTTCTTCTAGGATTCTTAAGGTTTCATGTCTTAGGTTTAAGTCTGTTATCCATTGTGAATTGATTTTTGTAAGAGGTGAGACGTGAGATCTAGTTTCAATCTTCTGCATGTAGTTATCCAGTTTTCCCAGCACCATTTATTGAATAATGATTCTTTTCCCTAGTGTATATTTTTTCTTCTTTGTCAAAGATTAGATGACAATATGTGGATGGCTTCATTTCTGGGTTCTCAGTCCTGTTCAAAAGGTCTATATCTTTGTTCTTGTGCCAGTCCCATGAAGTTTTGGTTACTATAGCCTTGTAGTAAAGCTTGAAGTCTGGTAGACTGATATCTCCCACTCTGTTCTTTTTGATTAAGATTGCTTTGGCTATATGAGGTCTTCTGTGATCCATGCAAAGCATAGAATTATTTTTTTCTAGATCTGTAAAGAATGATGATGGTACTTTGATAGGGAGTGCATTAATTCTGTAGATCATTTTGGGTAGTATGGACATTTTAACAATGTTGATTCTGCCAATCTATTAGCAAGGTAGATTTCTCCATCTGTTTATATCTTCTACATTTTCTTTTCTTAGTATTTCATAGTTCTCCCTGTATATGTCTCTCACCTCTTTTGTAAATATATTCCTAGATATTTAATTTTCTTTGAGGCTATTGTAAAAGGTGCTGCATTTTTTATTTGCTTTTCAGCTTGACTGTTATTGGCGTATATGAATGCTTCTGATTTGTGCGCATTGATTTTGTATTTTGAGACTTTACTGAATTCATTTATCATTCCAGGATTCTCTTGGTTGAATCCTCGGGGTTTTTAAGATATAATATCATATCATCAGCAAAGAGAGAGTTTTATCTCTTCTGCCCCCATTTGGATGCCCTTACCCTCTTTTGTCTAATTACTCTAGCAAGAACTTCCAGCACTATGTTGAATAGAAGTGGAGATAGTGGGCAACCTTGCCTGGTTCCAGTTCTAAGTGGGAATGCTTTCCATTTTTCCCCATTCAGTATGATATTAGCTGTGGGTTTATCACATGTAGCCTTAATAATTTTAAGGTATGTCCCATCTATGCCTACTTTGTTAAGAGTGTTTATCATAAAGATGTGCTTGACTTTGTCAAATGCTTTTTCTGCATCTCTTGAGAGAATAATATGGTCTTCATTCTTGCTTTTATTTATGTGGTGAATTGCATTTATAGATTTGCATATATTGAACTAGCCTTGTATCTTTGGGATAAATCCCACTTGGTCATGGTGAATTATTTTTTTGATGTGCTGTTGGATTCAATTCACTAAAGTTTTGTTGAGGATTTTTATAAGAAAAAATCAAACAACTCCATCAATAAATGGGCAGAGGACATGAACAGAAACTACAAAAGAAGACAGAATAATGGCCAAAAAATATTTTTTAAAATGTTCAACATCTCTAATCATTAGGGAAATGTAAATCAAGACCACAATGAGATATCACCTAACTCCAGTGAGAATGACTTTTATATAAAAGTCCCAAAACAACAAATGCTGGTGAGGATGTAGAGAGATAGGAGTACTCTTATACCACTGGTGGGACTGCAAATTAACACAAACTCTGTGGAAAAGAATTTGGAGTTACCTCAAAGAGCTAAAAATAAAAATACCATTTGATCCAGAAATAGCACTACTAGGCATCTACCCAAAAGAACAAAAGACATTCTATAATAAAGACATCTGCACTCGAATGTTTATGGCAGTACAATTCACTATTGCAAGGATGTGGAAACAACCCAAGTGCCCATAAATCCATGAGTGGATTAATAAAATATGGTATATGTATACAATGGAATACTACTCAATTACAAAAACCCTCTTATATTTTCCTGGATAGAGCTTGAGCCCATCTTCCAAAGTGGGTTATCATAAGAATGGAAGAATAAGCACCATATGTACTCTCCATCAAATTGGCATTAAGTGATCAACACTAAGGTGCTCATATGGTAGTAATATTCACTAGGGTTGGTGGTTGGGCGTGGGTAAACTTACAACTAATGAACATGGTGAGCATTGTATAGGGGAAGGGAACACTTCTAATGTTGGTTTGGGTGAGGCAGAGTCATAAAAAGTAACCAAAATGTTTGTACCCCCATAATAACCTGAAATAAAAAAAAAGTTTTATTAAGTTAAAATGAAAGATCTAAAGTTTTAAATTCCAAATTCTTACCTTTTACCTCAAGAAAATAGAAAAAGAACAAAATGAAACCTGAGGAATTTTTAATAACATATCTAAATTGCTATTATTTATGATTTAAAAATTTTATTGAAGTATTTTCCTTTAAAATTTTTATTAATATTTATTTTTTAATTTTATGTTTGTCTTTACTATTTTAATACTAAAGTTTAAAGAACCAAATAATTTTCTTAATAACCTTGTCATTAATATACATATATTGTGTTAGATTTAAAGATCATCTTTCAATTCAATTTACATAAAATATGTAGGATAGGGATATCTTTGAAATATCATTATTTAAAACATTTAAAAATTAGTTATGTTTTTTGAAATATGTTTATAAATATCAAGAGATTACATTTTATTTGAAAATGAAGCTAAATTTAATAGTGGGCATATCTGAGACTTTTGAAGAGACTTTGCTAAATCATTTTATTCATCTTCATTTTTTTTATAAAGGACCACTTGTCTCCTAAAAATAAAACAAAATTAAACTCATTCATGGATACCAAATATATGTTTGTTTCTCTTGGTTTTTCTAAATCCAGTATTTCAGCTTTGATTATGTTTGTTAGTGTGTCTGTGTGACTGTGTATAATAGGATTATTTTGTCATACAAATTATGATTATTTTGTCATACAAATTAAAATCCTAAGTCATTTCAGTATCCATATGATCATTAATTTCTAAAATGTTTCTGAAAATACTTTTAATACTCTACCTTTCTGCAGAATTATTTAGACATCTCAGGAAACACTCTTGTATATGTGGCAAATTGAAATATCAGTGTGGGAAACAAAAGCCTTTTTGAGTCAAAGATTCCTGTAGGCCTCTTTATTTTTTTCTTAAATAAAAGTCTAAACTATATGCAGAGATTATATTAGGTGTCCAGAGGAAAAAAGCCAACAGGCACACATATGACATCATGTTTTTCTCCCAAGCTGGAAAATGTTTTAGGGTGTTTTATAGAGTAAGTAGTAGACACTTAAGCAAACCACAGTGACACTGCCCCTGGAAGGCAGCAGGGACTCATACAGTGAGTGTAGAATGACTTATTGACATGACATGGCATTGACATGACAGACCAAAGATAAATTATTAGAACTAATAATCTTGAGAGAGAGGGTATCTTGGAGGCAGGAGAGCAACTTGACCTGAAGGGCAATGGGGGTTTCATGGCAACCAGCATGGATATCAATATGGATGAACGGTAGAGGCTGTTTAGAGCCTTTTGTGAGAGTGAAGACATCAGAACTTTGCAAACATTAGTCTATTAGTCTATTCAGGAATTCTATTTCTTCCTAATTGAGCCTAGGGAGGCTGTGTGTTTCTAAGAATTTGTCCATTTCCTCCACATTTTCCAGTTTGTGTGTATAGAGGTTTTTATAGTATTCATAGATGATATTTTGTATTTCCATGGCATCAGTTGTAATTTCTCCTTTTTCATTCCTGATGGATCTTATTAGAGTTCTTTCTTTTCTGTTTCTGGTTAACCTAGCCAGAGGTGTGTCAATTTTGTTTATTTTTTCAAAGAACCAATGTTTTGTTTTATTAATCTTCTGTATAGTTTTTTGTTATCAATTTCATTTAATTTTTCTCTGAACTTTGTTATTTCTTTTCTTCTGCTGGGTTTGGGGTCAGTTTGCTCATAAGCCAGGAAAGGATGCAATAAAAACAACAACAACAACAAAAAACTACAGACTAATATCCCTTATGAATAAAGTAGCAAAAATTCTCAACAAAATCCTAGCAAACTGAATTCAGGTGCTTATCAAAAAAAATAATCCATCATGGCCAAGTCAGCTTCATCCCAGAGATGCAGGGATGGTTCAACATATGCAAATCTATAAGTATAATTCACCACATAAATAGAAGCAAAAACAAAGACCATATGATCCTCTCAATAGACTCAGAAATACATTTGACAAAATTCAACATCCTTTTATGATAAAAACACTTAACAAAATAGGCATAGACAGGACTTACCTAAAAATGATACCAGCCATATATGACAAAACCACAGCCAACATCATACTGAATGAGGAAAAACTGAAAGCATTCCCACTTAGAAATTGAACCAGACAAGGTTGCCCTCTGTCACCACTTTTATTCAACATAGTGCTGGAAGTCCTAGCCAGAGCAATCAGACAAGAGAAGCAAGTCAAGGTCATTGAAATGGGGGTAGTAGAGGTAAAACTACCTCTCTTTGCTGATGATATGATCTTATATCTAGAAAACCCCAAAGAGTCTGCCATGAGACTACTGGAATCAATAAACAAATTGAGCAAAATCTCAGGTTACAAAATCAATGTACAGAAATCAGTAGCATCCCTATATGCCAACAATAGTCAAACTGAGAACCAAATCAAAGACTCTATACCCTTCACAATAGCATCAAAGAAAATAAAATTTGTATGGAACCAGAGGAGACCCTGTGTAGCAAAAGAAATCTTAAGCAAAAAACAAACAAACAAACAAACAAACAAACAAACTGGGAGGCATCAATTTACCAGACTTTAGTAACTAAAACAACATTTGACTGGTACAAGAACAGAGACATAGACCAATGGAACAGAACTGGGAACCAAGATATAAAACCATCATAATATAGCTATCTAATCTTTGACAAAGCAGACAAAAACATACACTGGGGAAAATAAACCTTATTTAATAAATGGTGCTAGGAAAACTGGATAGCCGCATGTAGAAGATTGAAACAGGATCCATATCTTTCACCTCTCACAAAAATCAACTCACGATGGATAACAGACTTAAACCTAAGGTGTGAAACTATAAGAATTTTAGAAGAAAATGTTGGAAAAACTCTTATAGATATTGGCGTAGGCAAAGAATTTATGAAAAGATCCCAAAGGCAATCATAGCAACAGCAAAAATAAATAAACGGGACCTGATCAAATTAAAAAGCTTCTGCATAGCCAAGGAAGCTATTATGAAATAAACAGACAACCTGCAGAATGGAAGAAAATATTTGCACATACATCTGATAAAGTGCTGATAACTATAATCTATATAAAACTCTTGAAAATCAGCAAGAAAAATCAAACAAACTTTGAAAAAGTGGGCAAAGGACATGAACAGAAACTTTTCAAACGAAGATAGACTAATGGCTAATGAACATGAAAAAATGCTCAATGTCTCTTAATCATTAGGGAAATGCAAATCTAAACCACCATGAGATATCACTTTTCTCCAGTGAGAATGGCATTTATCAAAAAGTCCCAAAATAATAAATGTTAACAAAGATGGCAAGAGATAGGAACACTCCTACATTGCTGGTGGGACTGCAAACTAATACAACCTTCGTGGAAAGCAATGTGGAGATATTTCAAAGAGATACAAGTAGAACTACCATTTGATCAAGCAATCCCGTTACTGGGTATCTAGCCCAGAACACAAGAAATTCTATAAAAAAGACATCTGCACTAGAATGTTTATAGCAGCACAATTTACAATTGCAATGATGTGGAAACAACCCAAGTGCCCATTGATACATGAGTGGATTAATAAAATGTGGTATATGTATACCATGGAGTTCTACTTAGCCACAAAGAACAACGATGATATAGCACCTCTTGTGTTATCCTGGATGGAGCTGGAGCCCATTCTACTAAGTGATGTATCCCAAGAATGGAAAAACAAGCACCACATGTACTCACCATCAAATTGGTATTAACTGATCAACCTGTAAGTGCATATATAGTAATAATATTCCTTGGTGTCAGGCAGGAGGGATGGGGAGAAGGGGATGGGTATATAAATACCTTCAATGGGTGTGGTGTGTATCGTCTGGGTGATGGACACGCTTGAAGCTCTGACCCAGGTGAGGCAAGGGCAATATATGTAACCTAAACCTCTGTATCCCCATAATATGCTGAAATAAAAAAAAATTTAAAAAAATTTCAATAAACCTACACCTGCTTTTAATAATAAAGTCTATTAATTTAAAAAAATGTAGTATATGCATACAAATGGAATAATATCAGCCTTAGAAAGAAAGGAAATTCTGACACATGCTTCATTATGGATGAACACTGATGACATTATACTAAGTACAATTAGCCAGACACAAAAAGACAAATACTGTATGATTTCACTTATATGAGATATATAAAATAGGCAAATTCATAGAGACAGAAAGTAGAATGGTGGTTGACATGGGTCTGACATAGGGAAAATAGCAAGTTATTGTTTAATGGGTATGGAGTGCCTGTTTGGGATGATAAAAATGTTCTAGGAATGGATAGTCATAATGGTTACACAACTTTATGAGTATACTTAATGCCATTGAATTGTACACTTTGGCAAGGTTAAGACATAAATTTTAAGTTATGTACATTTTACCACTATAAAAAAAATCAACTAAAAATATAGACCATGAGCTGGAAGTGTGTACTGTATTTGACGGAATGGTGGAGGGAAGAGTAAATGGGAGGACACCTCTGGAAAAGTTTAATTCATGTTGTGGAAGCCTTGAATGCCAGATAGCATATAACCCATTGTTTATATACAATAACCATCCACTTAACACTTATTTGCTTAAAATGATATGATCAGAATTGCGCATTTGGAAGATTAATTAATCTAAAAGTGTTATAAAAACTGTTTTAGTACAATCTCTGTGGAAAGTAATATGGAGATACTGCTAAGAACTACAAGTAGAACTACCATTTGATCATGCAATCCCATTAGTGGACATCTACCCAAAGAAACAAAAGACATTCTATAAAAAAGATATCTATACTAGAATGTTTATAGCAGCACAATTCACAGCTGCAAAGATGTGGAAACAACCCAAGTGCCCATGAATACATGAGTGGATTAATAAAATGTGGTATATGTATACCATGGAATTCTACTCAGCTACAAAAAAACAAAAAAACAAAAAAACAGTGGTGATCTAGCACTTCTTGTATTATCCTGGATAGAGCTGGAGCCTATTCTACTAAGTGAAGTATCACAAGAATAGAAAAACAAGCACCACATGTACTCACCATCAAATTGGTATTAACTGACTTAATAGAGTAGACCAACATTAAGTGCCATATAGTAGTAACATTCACTGGGTGTCAGGCATGTGGGAGGGGGTGTAGGGGGTGGGTATATACACACCTAATGGGTGCCGTGAGCACCATCTGGGGGATGGACACATTTCAAGCTCTGACTCAGGTGGAGCAAAGGCAATATATGTAACCTAAACATTTGTACCCCCGTAATATGCTAAAATATTAAAAAACTGTCTTAAAGTCGTTACATTAGTAATGGGGTATACAATTAGTAATTATTTATTAAGCAGCCATATATTTATAGAAGTATAATTTTAAAAATAGCATGCTTATTATCAAGTATTTCTTTTTTTATATTTTGACCATATCTCAAGTTATAAACATCTACCAATCTATGTCCAACTTTACACATATTTAGCCATATTTTCTAGGAAAAATAATTAAATAAATAAGGGAAGAGGGAAGGAGGCAAGGAAGAAGGAAGCGGCAGGATGAAAGGAAGTAAGAAAGGAAGGAGGGAAGGAAGGCAAACGATAATACAAAATTACCACTAAAAGAACAGTTGCATATATTTGACACTGCAATTTAAAATGTATAATGTGCTATATAAAATAATACAAAAGTGATAAAAAAAAAAAACAACCAACTGTTCTCTCATAACAGCTCCCATAACCTTCAAGCACTGTCTTAACCTCTAGGAAAGGGATTGCTGTTTGTCTTACATATTTGCCTAAATTCTCCCCTTAGGTAAATATAAATTCACAAAATGTGGCAAAAAGCCTATTTATTGCCCTATAGCTCTTCCCTTTACAAGATAGAACATCATTAAATATAAACCAATCATGAGCTACAAATTACAATCTTTTAACACTATTGAATATGCAATTCTCAGGTATTTGCCAATTCTGCAGCTGCAAACCAACGCTAGAATATCACAGTTACCTTCATAAAATATTAATGCTGTGTCTTAAAGGGAAAAATGCTACAGGAAGATTTCAAAAGTCTATTTTATGCTCTTCCTACGAGGTTTTAGTGTTTTTATAATTACGTCAAACTAATAAAAACATTTTACAAATTAGCAAGACTTGATAATATTCACAGTAAAATAGTGGTTTCATACAATCAAATTTAATTTAAAGAGTTAAGGAGAAAGCAGCAGCATGCATGACAGTTCACAAATAAGAAAAATATTCAACTAGAAAAGCAAAGACCTCCATGACAGAGCAATTTGGTGCCAAAACACAAATAAATATTATTCCTTCTCTTTCTTCAGCATGTAGAAAAATGAGAGGTTTTGTTCTTCCTTCCCATTAGGAAAGAAAAAGGTTAGAATTAAGATACAAAGAACACAGTGTCTCAAATTTTCTACTTAAGATGGCTCATTTCCAAGAGTCATTTTAAAAAATAAATTAGACAAAAACAAAGTTCAAAGGAAATGTGACTTTGCCATCTCAATTTGGCAAATGTTAATGATCTGTATAGAGCATATATATATTTACTTATTGGATAGAGCCACTGGTTAACATCCTCCAGCCACTTTAAAGCTGATAAAAAGGACCATTGTTAAAAAAAAAAAAAAAAGGACCATTGTTTCCATAATGGCTTACAGTATAACAGACAATAGGAACATAAAGAGTGTTCATAAATATAGCCTTAAATTCCTCTAGTCATATAAAAATATGTGGTTTAACCATAGGTAATTTCAGTGGTTGTTTGAACTAATAGTCTTGGGCACTTGTAACCTTATAAAGATCCCTTCAATCAATATTAAGTTCTCCAAAAACACAACGAAACAATCTATAAATTAAGCTCAGCAAAATACTCATATTCTTTGACAGTAAATGTGAACTAATATGACATGAAAACAGAATGTAAGGAAAGATTCAATTGAAAGAATATTGAAAGAGCATAGCCAGGAGCTATGCTTACCTCTGAGTATATGGGAACACATAACACTTTCTCTTAATTTCAAGTTCACAGCTGGTAGGGGTGACAAACATATTACTGGGATTCATTGCAATGTATTATGACACTGTGATATGTGCAAAAATAGAAGTATGTATCCAAGGTACAGAGATAGCATAAAGGGAACACTGACTTTTCCAGGATGAAGGCTGTCCCAGGGGGAGATAGTCTTTCTTGGTGAATGATAAAAGTTTCTAAAAATGTAATTATGTGTGAAAAGGGAACATGGGTGAGTGACGAGAAAGAGTAAGTGTTGTCAGTAAACTCTAGGGTTTTCCCAGGAAAATACAGTATAATGCCATTGGCAAGGTTGTAGGGTAAAATAAGGAGAGTAAATGTCAGGAAATGAGCAGGGAGAGACCAGGTGGGACAAACACATGAGTTTATCTGTATGACACATGAAAGTCTTGGACTTTGCCCATTAAGTGAAACGGAGGCAGTAAAGATTTAAGGAGAGAAAACATGATTAGAATTGTTTTCATAAAATTACTTTTGAGTTAGGGTATGAAAGGGACTGAAGTGTTCAGACTAGGACAGGGAGAGGAAGTAAGTGGTTAATGCAGTAGACATATGAGGAACTCTATCAGATAGTGCTATAGGTTAAGGAAAAAAAGAAGAAAAAGACCTACTACTAAGATAGTTTAGAAGAAAACAGAACAGGACTTAGAATGATATAAGGAAGAGGAAGAAATAAAGGATCATTTCAGGCTTCAGAATTTGAAGTGTAGGAGTTGATGGTATCCATGAAAATATAAGATTATCGATGGAATATAAGAGTGAAGTGTAGATAGGATAGAATTTAATAAATTTATGTTAGAGCATATTGAGCTTTAATTCAAGAAGGCATCAAAATGCTGATTTCCAATGCACAGTTGAACAAGAAGTTCAGTGTCTTCGAGGCAATTAAATTAAACAACATGGTGGTTTTAGGGTATATAAGATTTTACTAACCAGTCAATCACTAGATCATTACACCTTTGCAGAGGAAAAAATCTGTAGGAAAGAAAAGATAGTGGTCCCTTCTAGGATAGGGTGTAATACCAGTAAAGTATACCAACAAGTCCTTCTGGGACTCTGACATTGTCCTACTTCTTGACATTATAGATTCCATAGGTATTTTCTTTATAGCTGTTTGTTGTACTGTATTTTTATGTTTTATGCATTTTTAAGCTTGTGTATTATATTTATCATAAAAAGTTTTAAAGATATAGTTAGAATTATATATTTTTTAATGATTCATGGCTGGTCACCTTTATAATTAAGGAATTTAATGTACTACTTTCACATTAAATTTATATCGATGTTTATTTGTAAACTAATGGACTCTGGAAAATACTATGATATAAATAAGAAAGAAAAGATTTGAATAAAGATATGGCATAATGGTGCCTTGACAATTAACAGGTTTAATGTAAAAGCAATTCAATGCATATGTTTATTTAATGCTCAGATGTAAAAGGAGAGGTAGAAAGAGAGAGAGATAGCTGAAAAAATGATCAATCAGTGGATAAAATGTGAAGCTATATTTATGTCTGTAAAATAGAATTCAACTAAGTCTGTAAAGATTAAGTCTTAGTAATGCTAAGGTCAAATTTAGTGACCTTAAAAGCAGAAAATATTTATTACAGGCAATCACTAACAGTTTGTCAGTGTGTTCTTGTGAAGAAAATCTAAATTTAAGATATAGTTTCTGAGTTTACAGTAAAGTATACAACTGTGTGTATTTTAAGGCATGAAAAAAGGAAATGATGAAAATAGTAGGTACAAGAGAGGGTTGTATTCTGCTATGTAATTTTACCATTAAAAATTTTTTTTAATGGGATATAAAACTTAAGTACATAGATTTTGTTTGCTCAATACCTTAGATATGATGCTATAGAAAATAAGTGCTGAGAACAAGATTTTCATGCAAGAGGTTAATTGATGAGTACACTGAATTAAAACCTAAAGGAAAGTAAAGACAACAGGATTAGGCAGAGGGAGAAGTTCATGTATGAATCTTTGATAAAGTCACAACAAAGGATTCCACACTAGGTGATCACAAGGGAGTTTTGGAGCCAAAATGGCCCTTCAGAGTTGTACTTTAAGCCAAGCAGGGAGGGGAAAACCTATAAATAAATATTTACTGTATCATTGAACAGCCATTGGAGGGGCTACCCTTGCAACGGGGATTTGGCTTTGGGAGAAAGTTTTATTATTATTATTATTATTATTATTATTATGAGGGAGTCGGCTCTTAGTCATCAGCAGCAGACAACTGAGGAGCTGTGCTTTGGACGTGAAGGGAACCCACCATTATCTATGACAAGCGATGAAACCTGATTTTAAGATGTAAAAACAAACTCATCACCAATGCATGACACTTTATGTTCTTCGAGGAAACAGGTGATTTTTATTTTTTCTATGTCTCAGGAGGTGATTTGCTAATATAATAAATTCTGAAGTTCTTTTCAATACTGTGTTTTCTATGGTTTCAGGTACCACTCTTTTCCAATTATATTTGTAAGGCCAAAGCTCTGTTTTGTTTTTTTTTCCTTATTAAAGTGGCATAAATACCATTAAGTTGATAAAATAGCTAAGTGCAAAAATAAGGGTGAGTCTTTTGTGATCTCTAATAACCTTCCTTATGCTAGATTTCTGATTTGTTGGCCTTTATTGACAGAAGAAAACACATTTTGTGAGCATGTAAGCCAAAGATAGCATTTATAGCTTCTAAATAATTAGGTATTGATTAATTTCACCAGGAATATATGAGCCATTTTTTTTAAGCTTGCACATTCTTAAAGATCATATAATTTCAACAAGAGAAATCACAAAACAGGCCTCAATTCCTAATAGCTAGCCCCTATTGTCTGTTATAAAATGGGATTGGAAGGCATTGAGAACAAAGGACTCCCTCTTCTCTTTTCCTATATGGCTATGTGGAGTCATTGTCCTGAAGAGGATATGAAACTCAAGAGAGGAAACTTGAGAAGTTGTTATTTTGATGTGCCTAAGTCAGGTTTGACTTCCATTGTATAAAATTGTGCCAGGCAGTGTATTGACTTGATATTACCCTACAACCTTAGCATGCATACCCTGGAGGGATACAGGGGCAAAGGTCCCGGTAAGCAGTGCAAGAGTAATTTCCAATTCCAAGTCCAATTCCAAAGGCAGATTTCTAATGTAATTGAACCTATCAAAGTACCCATATTTTCTGCTTGTCTATGCACAGCACAACTTCTACTTGTATGTGACTCATTTGTTCATAAAATGCATTCCTGACTAATGAATTAGCTTAGGAGGAATTACTGAGCTAGCCATCCATTTTCTCTTTTATATTGATCCAATGGCCAATATCAAAACTGCTCATTGGACAGACTGCCTGTGGAAGTGTATCGGCACCACTGCTGGTCCACACAGTAACTGAGTGTGATCCTAGAAAAGCCACTCTCAAGATGACATAGACCTATGCCAGGGTTCATGGCTTGGAAAGTGGAACATGAGCTAGATTTCAATTCTTTGGTTAGATACCTTTTTACAAAGCACAACCTTCTCCAATATACACACCAGCACTTATTGCACTGATTCCATAGAATATATAACCAGGAGGACAGTATATCAGGAGTGCTATTCCCTTCCATTCTCTCTAACTGGGTACATCTGAGGGGAGGAGCTTATTTGTTCTCCCAAATTAAAACTGATATAGTCAAAAGCTGCCTAAGGGTTTTTCTTCCTTACTCCCACTTGTTTTTTTTTGGGGGGGGGGAGGGGAATCTGGACAATTTGATTTGTCTTTATCTCTGACTAAAATTTTGACTTTGCTCACATATGATTGCTTTATATATATACTAAAATTATGGGTTTTATCTGCCCATAATGATCATATAAATGACCATTTTTTATCCAAAGTTTTAAAAATTCTATCTATAGTTTAAATCAATATATAGTCACTGTATAAAAACCAATGAAATGCTAAGCTTCAGTTTAAAATTAAATATGCTTTAATAAATACATCATGCCCCAAATAACACTACATGATGAGTGGTGCAATAAAGTTAAGGTACTGTTTGTGAATCATTTTATAGTTTGCATTATCTGAACATTTTCAAAGTCAAAACTTGGAGTATTCTCCATATTTTTTTTGCATTAAGTTTACCATTGCCTTTGAAACTTCACCTCATATTTCATAGTTATGAATTAAACAAGGGACCATTCCAACTTCTTCTGAAAAATTTATTGTGAGTTTGGAAATGACTCTTAGTGATATTCTGTTGCATTAGTCGGGGATGATAGAAATCTAATAAAGTACAAATGTGGAAAATAAGAGAAAATAATGAGTTCCAGATATAAGGTATTTATTCAGATATACTGAAGGTGACATTGAACATAGCCATATAATTCCTGGCACTAGATCATATTCTTCTCAATTGTCAAAATGCTGTGTATTCAGTTAAACAATACTTTCCTGATGTATTTCCACTTACATTTTTCCCTGTTAAATTGTTAAAAGTAAATGGGCTCTAGTTGAATTTGCAGCAATTGTAAGCAACCAAGTAATTTCTATGACTAAATTCATTAAAATATATAGAATAAAAACACATAGAAATATATATAAATTTAGTCTAGATATATGGAGTAAATTTATTGAATTTATTTTCTAGTTTTATTGCTTTCTTTAGATTAATTTCAGTGTAGAGATAATTAGGTCAAAATTATCACTAATTTTAAGGTTTCTTTGGTTCTCTGTGATTAACTGCTTTAATTGAAATTTCACAAATAATTACTAATAGGTGAACATTATCTATTGTACTTGCTAACATACACTATATATTTTTTAAAAAGTTATATGTTTTTTTCATGAACCACTAGAGTTTAGCAGTATTATATTAGCATGGAGTCATTTGAAACACATCACTGCCAAAAAAGATTGAAAACAAAGACTAAGAACTTGGTAAAGCTGAAGAGCCATATTGAGAGGGATATAAGTCCAGATGGGTAGGTAGCATACCACCATCAAAACTGTGCTTCATTGCAAGCAGTGGACACTTCCCAAGTCATCAGACACACACTATGCTGGAGGGTCACCATCACTGCCATGTCATTACTATTCCTTTATCTGCATTGCTACCTCATCTGCTCAAAGGCAACGTCTCAGGGATGAACATGGGATTGCATAAGCATGGGCAGTGTGATTTTGTTTTGACATCTTATGGGAAAAGAAGATCTGTTTCCTCTTGTCTTTGTGTGTTGGGAATAAATGACACCCCCTTCCCCAGCTTGATTTCAGAACCAATTTGGACATGGACAAGGTGGTTGAGCAGATGGAGATTAAATATTGGAAATCATGTTTTTTATTTTGTGGCAACTATGGGAGTTTATATACTTTACTCTAGAATCAAACATATTCCCCCACCTATGAAAGATGAGAAGCACCTGTTACCACATGGCAGAGAACAGAAAAATATGTGTCCTCTTTGCAAGTAGAAAGATCATAAAAAAAGATTGGAGAAGGGGCTAGTAAAATCACTTATTTTAGACCTCTTAAATCCTTTCTCAGTTATTATTTTTGCATGTCATTTAATTAAACATCCAACATCTTTTCTTAAGGGAATCTATCTTGCCATTCATCAGTTTATTTATTTATTTTTATTTCATTCAGCAGTTTATTTAGCCATTTTTGTTCATAACATCTTTTGAACTTTTTCACTTGTATTATACTTTAATTTTTTTTTTTTTGGCCCATACTCTAAAGTGTCAGGACATAAAAGAATGACTTCACATGTACACATGGTCTTGGTAAAATCAGGACTTGTATGGTTCCTTTCAAATCATTTAGCTGAATTGTTCACTTTTCTTATAGTAAGTATGGCTTCATGTATTTATTTAACAAACATTTATATAGTGTTTACTATGTGCCATATACACACTCTAAAATTAACCTACTTCATCCTCAAAACAACCCTGTAAGGTAAATGCTATTAATATTTTTATTTTCACTTGAGAACTCTGGGGCACAGAAGGTTAAGTCTTGTAGTACAAGAACAAAGAGGTGGTAGGTGGATGGTGGAGCCAAAATTCAAAACGGCGATCTAGGTCTGTAATACAAATTCCTAAACACTCTTCTATGTTGTTTAAGATACGGTTAATTTCAATAGAGAAGATAATTGAGTTGTGTTATCTGTGTTTACCAATTTCCCATTCATATACTAAGCATTGCTTTGTTTCAGAAGAAATTGTAACACTTTACAGACTCAAAGCATAAATTTTATTTTTCTTAGTGTAATGAGTTAACCACAAGTTTGAATATAAATTTGGTTGGCTGCTAAGCCAACAGTTACCCTTATCTGGTATCTGGAATGTCTCATTTCTATTCCTCTTGCTCCTTGGCTGTGGCTCATCAATCCAGGGAGAAAAATTAATGAAATCTGGATCAATGGGATTATCTACTTTGGGAATTTGAAAATTGAAGAGGAAATTCACAGACAGAAAAGAGTTTGTTGAAGTTGAATTATTTCACAAGAAAAACACAGAATTTTATTAGTTCCTCTAAGTTTCCTAGAACACTCTCCTTCTTTAATTCTATTTCATCCCATGTTTAAGGAACTAGCACAATCATAAGTTAAGGAGTTGCCCATCTCACTCAATTACTACCAAATTAGAAAATGAAATGCACTACCTTCTTGGAAAAATTGCAAAGATTAATGCTAGCATCCAAAACTTAACATATGTAATGTAATATTTCATTACATTCTCATTTAATTTTCATCTTAAAAAATACCAAAGATTTCTAGATATTACAAGTGTTTACTTAAATTTAATCAAGTAGAGAATATAATAGGGACTTTCCATTCTGTTATTGTCTCCTTCCTGGAGAAAATTTCTAATTTAGAAAATTTCTAAATATAAAATGCAATGAATTTTATATTCCAAATGCATTTTTCTACCATCTGATACATAAGACTACCAGAAATAGTTGCTTTTACCTGGTGAAAACACCAATACACTTGCCATTCTATTATGGGGATATGATACATCAACTCTTTCTACACACCACTTGGACCTTGATTGCCTTATTGTTACAAAGCACATCATAGTAGTCTCCTATGCAGGCATACCTCATTTTATTGCCCTTAGCAGATATTGTGCTTTTTACAAATTGAAGGTTTGTGACAACCCTCCTGCGAGCAAGTCTATCAGCATCATTTTTCCAACAGCATGTGCTAACTTCGTATCTCTGTGTCAGACTTTGGGAATTCTCATAATATTTCAAACTTTTTCATTATTATTATAGGATATTGCTATTGTATGCTGTTTTATATAGACCATGGACAGTACCCATATAAAGCAGCAAACGTAATCCATAAATGTGTGTGTTCTGACTGCTTCACCTGCTGGCCATTCTGCCATTTCTCTCTCTCTTCTCAGGCCTCCCTTCCCAGAGACAAGTGATATGGAAATGAGGACAACTAATCACCCCACAATGGCTTCTAAGTGTTCAAGTGAAAGAAGGAGTTTCCTGTCTTACTTTAAATCAAAAGCTAGAAATGAGTAAGCTTGGTGAGAAAGGCATGTCAAAAGCCAAGATTGGATGAAAGGTGGACCTCTTGTGCCAGATAATTAGCAAAGTTGTGAATGCAAAGGAAAAGTTCTGAAGGAAATTAAAAGCCCTACAATAGTGAACACATGAATGATACAAGGTCAAATAGACTTATTTCCAATACTGAGAAAGTTGGAGTGCTCTGGATAGAAGGTCAAACCAGCTACAACATTCCTTTAAGCCAAAGCCTAATCCTGAGCAAGGCCCTGACTCTCTGTAATTCTATGAAGGCTGAGAGAGGTGAGGAGGAAAGTGTAGAATACAAGTTTGAAGCTAGCAGAGGTCATGATGTTTAAGGAAAGAAGACATCTCCATAACACAGAGGCCCCACAGATACCCCCCACTAGAGTAATGCTGAGCAGAAATGTGGCATCAGAGATACTGCCATGGAGCTTCTAGTGGAACTGTAGAGCAGGGATTGCCTCTGGAACCTCAGAATTTTGGAGTCACTGGTAGCACACAATGCCTACCCAAGAAAGCTTCAGGAACTGGACTCTAACCCACATGAGCAGCCATGTGAGCACCACCTAGCAAAACCATAGGGTCAGGCCTTGGGATCCCAACCCCCACCCAATGTGTCCAGGATGTGGCATATGGAGTCAAAAGTGATTATTCTTCAACTTTAATATTTAATGTCTGCCCTGCTAAGTTTTGAACTTGCTTAGGGTCTGTTGCTTCTTTCTTTTTGCCTATTTCTCCATTTTTGAATGGGAATGTCTGTCTTATGCCTGTACCACCACTGTGTCTTGGAAAACATGTTTTGATTTCACAGGCTTATAGATGAGACTCTGGACTAAGGAATTTTTAATTCTTACTGGAATAAGTTAAGACTTTGAGACCATTGGGGTTGGAATGAATGTATTTGTATATGAGAAAGAACTGAGTTTTGGGAGACCAAAGGTAGAATGCTATGATTTGATGATTTGTCCCCTCTAAAACTCATGTTGCTTTATTGAGAAGTGGATCTTTAAGAGGTGATAGGGTCATCACTACTTTGCTCTCATGAATACATTTATCCATTCATGTATTAATGGATTAAAGAGTTGATGAATTAACAGCTTATCATGGGATTGGAACTTGTGGCTTTATGGGAGGAGGAAGTGAGATGTAAGCTAGCATGCTCAGCCTCCTTGTCATGTGATGCCCTTGCTATCTAGGGACTCTGCAGAGAGTCTCTACTAGCAAGAAGGCTCTCACTACATGAAGCCCTTTAACCTTGGACTTTTCAGTCTCCATAACTGTAAGAAATAAGTTATTTTTCTTTGTAAATTACCCAGTTTCAGGTATTTGTTATTAGCAACAGAAAATGAACTAGACACATGATAAAATTTTAAGAGATGAGGCGTTGCTTCTCATGGATAAGCAAAGAAAGTGGTTTCTTGGGAATGAATCCACTATGGAGATGCTCTGAAATGACAATAAAATTTAAATATGACATAAAATTAGTTGATAAAGCAGTAGCAAGGTTTGAGGGAATTGACTGGAATTTTAAAAGAAATTTTATTGTGGGTAAAATGCTACCAAATAGCCTTGTATGCAACAGAGAATCTTTTGTGAAAGGAAGAGTTAGTCGATGTGCAAACATTTCTGTTGCTTTATTGTAAGAAATTGCCACAGCCACCCCAATCTTCAGCTACCACCAGCTGGATAAGTCAGCAGCCATCAACTTGGAAACAAGACTCTCTACCAGCAAAAAGATTACAACTCGCTGAATGTGCTACCACCCAACTGGGTTCTATCACCCATTGCACAGAAGAGAGCCAGAACACTGAGAGAGCAGGGATTTCAGCAGAGAAAGAGTTTACTATCACAGGGCACTGAATAAGGAGATGGGAGAAATTACTCAAATCTGCCTTTCTAAGAATTTGGAGACTAGTGTTTTTTAGGATGGTTTAGTGGGCAGGTATTGTTGATTAGTTGCATTGGGGAGTGAAATTATAGGGGTGTGGAAACTGTTTTCTTTCACTGAGTCATTTCCTGAGTTGGGGTGACAAGACCAGTTGAGTCACTTTCTTGGCATGGACCACTGGTCTGGTTGGGTCAATTGGTCCACTGTAATGCAGGGTCTGGAAGATAACTCAAAAACCAACCTTAGGTTTCACCAGGGTAGTGTTATCTATGGGAGCAAAAGAAAGCTAAGAGTCTTTATCTTGAACAACTGGCCTCAAGTGATTCTCCTACATCAACTTCCCAAAGTGCTAGGAATATAGGTAAGCCAGTACACCAGGCCCTAAGAATCTTTATGATCATCAGTTATGTGACTTCTAAGTAGTAAGAAATTAGAGGAAAGCAAACTAGAGAACAATAGTCCATTATTTTTTTAAAAGTATGCCTTTAGTGTTGCCGAGTTCAGTCCCCAATCACAGTTCCCACCTTGAAGACCTTTACTAATTTTATAAAGGGTATTTTCAAAGGCTCAGATGATTATTAGCATTTTCAGCAATAAAGTATGTTTAAGGTATCTACATTATTTTTTAAGCATAATGCTATTGCACACGTAATAGACTATAGTATAGTACAAACATAATTTTTATATGCACTGGGAAATAAAAAATTTCATGTGACTCACATTGCAATATTAGTCTTATTGTAGTAGTCTGGAACTGAACACTCAGTATCTCCAAGGTATGCCTGTATTGATGACATTTGCTGAGAACACCTAGAAAGAAGACAGTAAGAATTACTTTTATATAACTGAATAAGAAATATGTGTGACAGCAAATGGGATAAAATAAAAATTTACTGAGGTATATGGTATTCTAGGAGCCTGAATATGACCTGGTAGTTATAGACACTTTGCTGCACCCTGTATCCCCTGACATAGAGAAGGAAAGCTACCTGGTAGGCCACTTCAAATTTTGGAGTCACACATTCCATATTTGAATATTCTGATCTGTTTTATATCTCCAAAAGCTGCTATATTTTTGTGGGATACAAGATAGAAGAGTCTCCATCTAGTTCACTTCATTGTACCAATGCCTCTGATAGTGGCTACTATGAAAAGGAGAAGTCAATGAAATTTGAAGTTTCTACAGTAGATCTGAGTACAATATGTAGGCAAATTTCAACAGGATGGTAGGAAAAGAGGCCTCTTGATACCTGATAGAGGGCTAGAAGATATCTTAGCCCATGAAATAGATGCTTTCCCTCTGAGAAGTTGGTATCACTTTTCTACTAGGCTCTAGTAAAGATGACATGACTAGCAGAGCACTACCAAGTGACCCCACAAGTTTTACCTCCATCGCTGGTCCATCTCATCCACTTAATCATATCATTGTATTTTCCCAACATCCTAACCTCTAGTGAGTTAAATTTTGTTCTTGGCCTGATCAGATCTTGAAGGCACAGATGTGTGGCATGAACAATTTTTTCACAATAGCCATGCTATTGCCAAATTGCTGATCTTCCTTTAACTCATACTATGACCTCAAAAGAGTTCTATATAATCACTAAACAGAAGACAAAAAACTCAGATCTTATTTCAGATGCTGTTATATTGTATGGGACAATCTTAAGTGGAATGTTTTAACATTACAGCCCCTCTCAGGTTTGATCCTAAAGGAAAGTAGAAGATAAAAATTCTTCAAGTGCAGAATTCGGAGCAGGGTACTTTATTCACTTAGTCTGGAAAGAGAGATGGTCTAATATCAAGATCTACACTGATTTCTAATGAGAGGCAAATAGTCTGAGATGGGCAGGGATTTGATGGAAAAACTAGAACAGGACATACAAATAGATTTCTTTGAATGGACAAAGAATCTAAGGAGGTTCTCATTAAACAGAGTCAAGAACACCTGCTGTACTGAAAGAATTGACCTCAAACCAGCTTACTCAAAAGTTTGCTCAAAGGGCTCAGAAATAGTCATAATGGCAGGTTGAAGGCTAAGAAAATGTTGAAGTCACATAATTATTCTTAACAAGGCTAATGGAGAGTTGTTGGTTTCAGTATAAGATGTCTAGTATGGACAGTGTAGTAATTTGTCCTCATCTGAAGTTTTATTTCTTATCCACCATGCTTCTACTTGCACCATCTTTCACTTTCTCCCTGAGTGTCTTTAACTTTGTCTTCCAACAAAACATGTCCTCTAATACAAAAAAAATCACTTCAAATGAATAAAGTGGGGCTGATACCCATGGAATTTTCTGATACACACACACACACACACACACACACACACATATCCCATCATTCAGAAAACAGCTGCTCTTGGAGAACAATAGAATTATCAACTGAAGATGTAGGTAATGAAAACTTTGAGCTATTGGGAAGCTCCAAATGACACGTTATTAATAGGCAAATAACATATGGTGCTACTTCTCATATCACATTATCTCATGAGTCTAGAAATGAGAATGGAATCAGAGGTGGAATTCTTCAATACTAACCTAATAACACACTATGAGCTGGTTTGATTCCCATCCTTACAAATAAAGTATGTGGCTTATTGTTAAGAATGTTATTACCAAGCAGAGAAGTATTGTCACGAAGAGAAACAATAATAGTTCAGTTCAGGGAACTGAAAGTTTAGATTGCCCCCTGGAAATGTTAAGCTTCTTCTGCACTGAGGTTGAAAGGGCAATATTATTTCACAGAACACCTACAAAGCTTTCTTTTATAAAAATTTTATTTTCTTTTCTAATGGAACAAATTTTGTTGGAGAGTAAAGATCTGATATAATTTTTAACAATGGTGATTAAAATTATGATTTTAAAAAGTTTAGGTATTTAATTTATTTCACAAATATGCTTTAAATGTGTATTATATACTAGACACTATTGTAGAACAAAGAGTTCATCAGTGAAAATGTAAACAAATATATCTGCCAGCAAAGAGTTTACATTCTAGCAGGTCTATTACATAAGAAAATACAAATGAGATCATATTCAGCAAAAAAAAAGGGAAAGCACAAAACAGCTGTAGACAGAATATGATCTTACTTTAGCATATTGAATATATCCTCCTTAAATAAATATTAGAAAAAATACATTGACATAGTAATAGCATTTAAAATCTAGGTGATACATTATGGGTACTTTCATTTTCCTCATTTATATTTAATTATATTTTCCAATTTTTCTTAACAAGGGCATTTTTATTTGTAATTGGGAGGGGGAACCCTGATTTTCAATCCAAAACAATGAATAATAAAATCTATAACAAAATAAGCTAGGGCAGATAATAAAGCCTAGGTAATAAAGAGACAATCCAATAATAATTCCACAGCAGTCAAAGCCCTAACACAAAACTTCAATTATTTTAATTTTATATATTGGAGGGACAAATTTAAATGGATTCTACTCAGACTTACTAAGGCAATGTAACTTTGTGGCTTTTCTATAAATACCTGATGAAGTAGGCAGGGAGATATACCACATAGATGTCTCTTCCAGGAAGGGCTTGTTGCCCAGCCATCAACTCCTGCAGAGTCTGCCACTGCTGCTGAGCTATCAGCCAAAGGTCACAGTCTTTTTCACGGGGAAAAGTGTCTGCCCATTTTGGACCACCACAGGACAAATCCAACAGTTATGCTATGTCCAGAATTCAATGTGGTGTTGGCCAAAGCATTGTCAAATCTGTGTCACAGTTCAACTTCTTCTATCTAATACCACTTGCTTCCCCACTGTGCTCCTAATGAGAATGACTCTCCCCAAGTCTGGAAACTGCCATTAGAGGTCTTAAGGTGTGTGTGGGATAGGTAGCAGGGGATGGAGGGAATGCACAGAGCTACGTGTGTTCCTGGAAAACTTGCTGTTTCCCAGACACAACGCAATGCTATGCTCAGTAGGATTTAAGCAAAGTGGGGCATGGAGCCAGGGCCATACCTCATACCACCTCAGTCTATCCTGGACAGCACTGAAGTAGGGAGCTGCACAGATCCTCATGCTCTTGATGAAATGGCCCCCTTCCACACACACATGATGTCAAGGGGACTGCCCCTGACAATGTAGCTGTATGTAGAACTCTTTTCTTACGCTCTCCTCAAAGATCATCATTCATTTATTGCTATATCCAATTTTATGATTCCTTAGAGCCCTTATCATTACCTGAAAATATACTAATTATGTATTTTTGTTTATTGGCTATCTTCGCACACTATAGACCTCATGAAGGCAGAGTTTGTCTGTTTGACTAGTGCTGTACCCTCAGAACCTAAGCAGCAACTGACACACAGTGGGCTGTCATTACATACTTGTTGAATAAATCAATCTGCTAATTTATTTCAATTTAATGATTTAAATAGCCCTCCAACTGACTTTGTCTCTTATAGTAAACTCTCCAGAGCTCTGGCTCCCTGTTCATGTTACTCTTCATTATGAATTCTGGCCCTCTCTCCTCTATCTCTGCCCTCCTCTCCTTGCCAAGAACCCTAGGCCCAGAAAGAGTAGGCTCAAGCTTTTTGTTTCTCTGTCATATTCTTTTTCTTTCTGGATCCTGGCTAATGACTAAATCATCCTAATATTCAGGGGCATAAGAACAGGAAAACCAACTTATGATGAAGGAAATGAAAGTTGGAGGTATGGAAGGAGGGCAAAGGATGTCCAGAATATCATTTTGTTCTATGAATATTAGCAGCTAATTATAATGGTTGAGCTTGCTTTTGTTCCTTAGATAATTATAAAAAAATAAGAACAAATAAAGAGGTTCCAAAAACTATAAAATTATCAGGCACTGTATCATCGAATCATTTACAGTATAATGTGAACTTCACTGGCCTTTTACAATCAGGATTAGAAGTGATGCCACAGTGGATAACATTTAGGGCACAAGGGTATCATTAGGATAAGTTTTACTGCTGTTTTATCAGTCATCCAATCATAAAATCTCTACTCACTATCTTTAAACTATTTACAAATGTCAATCTCACTGTCTAGGGAATGGTTTGTTATGAAGTATTCACTGTAACTGTCACATTTAACTGCCATTGACAGTAAAATGAAAGTCTGTCTTAATTACTGTCTTGTCTCATTTCTCATTTGCCATGCCTCTTTCTAGGAAGGTAAATTATACAGAGTCTCTAACCTCAAAAGAGTATCTGAACCATAAGGTGATTATTGAGAATCCAAAGAAACACCTGAATATTTTTATATTTATAATATGGGGTAAAGTTGGAAAAATGGAAAGTATGGATTCAGTCAGGGCTTAAGTACTGGTGATTAATCTGATAGAAACAGAAGTGGGCAAAGTCTATTAATATTCAAAGAAAAACAATTTATAGGAAAAATAAAACAAAGGAAATTTACATCCCAGAAAAAAAAATTTCATCAAACAACTTATTGAACTACAAAGGATCTAAAGGAATTCAAAATTTACAAATATTAAACACTCTTCATGAAAATGGTATGAAAAAATTATATTATTATCAAACTATATAAAATGAGATTCACGTAATCAAAAGAAGAGACATATGGAAGAGAAGTGAATAACATCCAGTCACCCAGAATTATTTCTTAAGCCATAATGTCACTGGCAATATGTGTTAATTATTACATGGTCTAACCTCTTGTGGAGCTCAAGATTAATTTCTTTTCTTCAAATTCATTTTCATAGGACTCTTAAGCTTCAGCAATGCTGATATGGGTCAATACCAAATACATAAGTGGGTTTCCATGCTAGAGGAGGTAGCTGTTAGTAACAAAGTTAAGGGCATTATAAATAAAACAGCTTAACTATCTTAGCTCTCTTGGAACATGTTCTCTTATGGTACATGCTCTTCTGTTTGTCTCTTCATGGAAACCTATGTATAAAATGGGCCTGGAGACTTCTTCCTCCTCCTCCTCAATGAAATTTTGCCCCATGCCTTGGTAGGGTAGAAACATATTTCCACCTTTATAACACTAATACTTGGAAAGTAGAAAGATCCTGAGAATGATAATAAGCATATGAGCCTATTAAAAATATGCTAAAATAGTTACATGGCCTTATTTTTCTCTTATGCCAAAAGGGCCACCAAATTCTTCTTGAGATAAAAGGATGGATTGGTCCAGTCCTCTTTACAGGGAGAAGATAGAATGATTTAGAACTAGAGATTATCTAGTACTGAAAAACTTATCCCTTGGGATCCTATGGTAATAAATCAATACTTCAAAATTTGATGATTCAGGATCTTTGTCATAAGACCTAGCCTTCCATGGTTTGCAGAAACTAGTTTTCATCAAATAATAGATAAGATAAAATAACTGCAATAAAATGGTACTAGAACATGTGAGAAATTCAGATGATTTAGCAAAATTTAAAAAATGGTAATATTTAATAGATATGTTTGCTTGAATAGAATTTAATATTTTTGAATATTTAACTTTAGTCATAATATAAACAAAAAAATGGGCAGCACTCATTGTATTTGGTGATATGGCAGAAAGGCTCTAAGCATAAGCAAAGTTAAGGCTATAGGTAACCCTCTTCGGAATTCTAATTTTAAATTTGTGTTAACTTTTGGGAATTTAATACCTAATTCTTTGGGCACATACTTCTGTGCTTGAGAAGTAATGTTTTAAAATGGAAAGAGTAAGGATTTAGAACTCAAGAAATCCTAGGTTTGAATTTCAGGTCCAATATTTATGCTGTGTACTTTTTTGTTTGTTTTGTTTGTCTGTTTTCTCTTTACCTCGCAATATAGGATCAATAATATCTAATTTTAGGACTAGAAATATTACATGCACAATTCCTAGCTCAAAATAGTCACTCAATAAATGGTAGCTATAATTATTATTATTAACCTTGCTCTAATTATTTAGCCCTTTTTCTCCAGTAATTGTGTTTTTGTTTTGATTTACAATGATTACATTCAGTTTATGCTCAAATTCCCCAATAGTTGGACAGTATTCTTATATTCTTGTTTATTAGTCTTTATTAGTAGGATTATGTCATATATCCTTCTACCTACTTCTCACAGGTGTTCCAACAATCACCAGATGACACTAACTCTTCTTACAAGTGTGATCAGATTTTTGCTCATGCATTTAATCTCCCAATTGCCTTACTCCTGACACTTCTTGCCAAACATTTCAATTTCATCTTCAATCCTTCTAGATCTTTCCCAATTGCCTAATAAATGAACTTCAAATCTGACAGACATATTTCTTAAACCTACACTTGTTGAAGCTTAGGTTCCATTTGGAACTTTCCATGATATTTCTCATTTTCCCATGAACTTGTATTTATACTGTGAATCTCTTTTTCTGCCCTGAGAATAACCTTGCCATCTTCTTTCCCTTGTACTTAAAAACTGCACTCTATGCATAAAATGCCTAAACTGTTACAGTATTTCCTTTAGTCTTTCTTATTCTACCTTATCTATCTATTGACTGTAGCTCAGTTCTATTGAAAATGAATACCAGTAAATGGTAAGTAGTAAATGATCAGAAGCATGAAATAAACCCTAGTGATTAAATGTGTATATATATCCTGAAACTGAAAAAAAAAAAATCCTGATTTTCAAAAATTAGTTTCTAAAACATTTCTATAGTAAGAGGAAACTATTGAAAAAATGTAATGTACTGTGGAGACAGTAAGGAATTTAACCAGCATGTGGTCTCAATTAAGGATGACTGTTACACTAGAAGAAAGAATATGAGCTTCATTTGAAAACATGCAACTTGAATTAACATTAAGACCTTCCAGTGAGATGACCTATAGCTCTCCCACTGAACTAGAGTTAGAAACTTGGAGCTTGTAGTTGAGGCCTAACAGCAGAAAACTATTACATGAAGTAAGTCAAGATAAAGTCTCAAAAGAAATAAGTTTATAGAGATTGGGACCTAGTGTATATTTAGGGGATGAGAAAAGGATAAATATTGTGCAGTAGTAAAGTCTTAAGAAAATGCATTTATTGACCAGAAAAGATTGTAGGATATAGTCCTATTGCATTTGGACTTTACAGTATGTATATACAATTTTTAATAATAAAAGCTAGTGATTAAACATATAATAAAAGGAGTTATGGGCACAGAATGCAAAAAAGTAAAATTTATTATTTTTGTGTTACTCCTTATAGAAGATTTGTTTGCACTCTTACAGGGAATAGTCAATCTTGTTATCTGGTTGTATAAATGAAATATGGCTTTAATCTGTTTCCTTAATATTGATTTGTAGAGGATATATTTCTATTGCCCTTTATGTTTTTTTAAAATAGGATTTGGGATATAAAAACCAATAATATTGTTACTTGTTATAACAATTGTATGAGAAAATTAATTCAAGATTAATAGTGGCATTCAAAGGAGGATGGGATTGTATAAAAATAATTGTTTATTGATTTATTTTGATTTAACTATATAAAATAGCCACCTTAAATCTTTAGTCCAAATGAATACATTAGTTTTTGTTTTTCCCCAGAGCATATGGAATTTTGAGTATATATTTAAGTTTTAAAAGAATAAAACTACGAGAGGTAGAAAAAGACATTTTTTTCCATTTTGTAATATTTTATGATTTGATTGACTCATTTGTTATGATATTTATTTTATAATGCCATAAAAATACAACTTTTGATTATTTCCAAAATTCTTGCTATACCTAAAGATATTCCTTTCTAAGTCAGTCTTAACCTCCAGTTTGAGAGTTAACACTTGTATGTTTATCTTAATTGCCTTAAATTTTTGTTTCTTGGCATATTATTGTCTGTCAACCATAATTACTCTTTAGTGAAATATCACAAATATCACATATCACATTTTCTGTCTTCCCATTCTCTATTCAGCCTCAAAATGAGAGCATAAAAATACCACTATATTTTTCTTGCAAAAGTTGCATAAATAGCATGAATAAGTTGGCAGTTCATCAAAGACCATTATTACTTAGAAAACCTTACTCTAAAAGGCTCAATATATCCTGTGTATGTCAGAATCTTCTCAGTCTAAAAGGCTCTTAATTGACCCAATATTTTTTCTTACTATTCTTGTCTCTCATTAAGACAATTGTCAGTTTTATTAATACACTTGTCTCTAATTTTATGTTGTATCTAATACTCTCATAGTAATTAAAACAACAAATCTACAAATAACTCATATTTGAAAAATGACTAACATGTGAGAACTTATTATATGGCAGGCATTGTTGTATGTAGTTTAATTTACATGTATATCTAACCTAATCCTCACAATCTGTCTATCAGACAATAATTTTTTTAAATGAAGGAGCTGGAGTACTGACAAGTTAAATAACTTGCCCAAGGCCACAGAGTTAGTGAGGGGTAAAGCAAGAATTTGAACTTGGTAAATCTGACTTCCAAGCCAATGCTCTTTTTTTTTTTTATTTCGGCATTTTATGGGGGTACAAATGTTAAGGTTATGTATATTGCCCATGCTCTGCCTCCCTCCTCAAGTCAGAGCTTCAAGAGTGACAATCCCCCAAATGTCATTATATTTGTATATACCCATCCCCTCTTCCCCCCTCCCACCTGTTAATCTCTGATCATAAGTAGCACTCTGCAAGAGGATAAGAACGATGTAATTGAGCAAGAGGCTGTTCTTTCGGTTAACATGCCACACCATTTCTTTCTTTATTTCTTTTTTTATTTCAGAATATTACAGGGGTACACATGTTTTGGTTACATAATTCGCTTTTGTACAGTTTGAGTCAAAGTTACAAGTGTGCCCTTCACTCAGATAGTGTGCATTGTACCTGTTAGGTGTGAATTTACCTATCCTCTCCTCCTCCCTCCCACCTACTTGATTTCGGTTGAGTTTTACCTCTATATGTGCATGTAAATGTTGATTGATTAGTTTTTTATTCTATTTTCAACATTGTACCACAACAACTTCCTTGTTGACCATTTATTGTATCCAAGTGTATTTAACAGCGCAGTCTCTTATCCACTTTTGCCATCCACATTTCGTCAATTAAATTATGTCACTATTTGGTAACTTAAGGTTTAAATTCATCATTGATGTGTTATTGAACAAAATAGAAGAGTATAGGAGAGAATTTTGATGCTTAAGTTTAAATCTCCTGATGTGTAATATATTTTACTTCAATCTTCTCAATCAGAGAATGTTAAGACATTATTGTCTGAGTTAAGACATTATTGTCTGAGTTTAGATATATGGATAATAGCTAGGCCACATATTTGTTTAGTTTGTCTCTGATGTGTAAAAGATGAATGACCACCCCTCTACAGTGCCTCTTTCCACCTGTACCAATTCAAATGTATCCATAAGGGGAAATTTACCATAAATCTTGACCCTATTAGAAATGAAAAAAAAAGTAATAATCTAATGTACTAAAGTGGAATCAACATAGTGTAAAATCCTGCAGTAACCTCAGAATCTAGACATGCAATATTTAACTTTCATGCTTTTGTTAAAAGCGAGGAACTGGATGAATTATAGAAAATAACAAAGAAATAGACTCCAAAGGATGAAAGATAATTGTGGGTTGAATATGTAAAATTATTATGATTTTAAGAATTTCTTAATAAAGTTATATAATATAGCTTTTGCAAGTACATGTGTCTGCATTTGTTTACATATTTTGCAAGTACATGTGTCTGCATTTGTTTACATATTCAAAATGGCTGTGTGGCTGTTTTCACAGTTTTTTAACATTCTCATTAGTGCTGAAGAAATCAAACATTTCTATTTTTATAATTGTGGCAAATTTTTTGCTTAAAACAACAGAAAAAATGACATTTAAATATAAAGTATGATTCTAGCTTCCTTTGACAGAAACATCTATAGTGTGAAATATTTACGTATCTTCTTTTCTAGTATTCTATTCAATGAAGTATATTTACAAGTTAAAAATAACTGAATTCTTCCAAGCTTTATTCATGGCAGATAAAACCAATGTGTTCATCTTTCTGCAATTCGTACTTAAATAGGTTTAAGACAGGTGGGTAATAGAAAAGTAGCACATATACTTGACTATTAATAATTTAAAGCTAACTAAGTCCATTTAAAGCATTTTAAGGTTGAATGACCATCAATGATTTGTATGTATAGATTATCAAACATCATAGTTGAGGTACTAGACCATGAACAGTGTCTGAGTCTTTTCAAGCTAAATAGTGCAGATAATCATAATTATTTCTGGGTCTAGGGTCAAAAGAACTGCTCATTACTTTTCTGGTTTATTGAGGAATCTTTTAAAATAATAAGTAATATATCATTCTTGTCAGTAGGTTATAAAGATATTAAATGAGGCAAGTTCTGGGAATGATTTTTGACAGCATATTATGCAGGCATCCTCAAACTATGGCTGTGGGCCACATGCGGCCCGTCGAGGACATTTATCCAGCTCCCCGGGTGTTTTTGCCACCACTGCCTATCCTGCTTAGCAGCCAACTCATCCTGGGCCCACAGTGCATGTGTGGAATGTACGCTGCACTCTCCTACGGCCCCCCAACGGTCTGAGGGACAGTGAACTGGCCCCCTGTTTAAAAAGTATGAGGACCTCTGAAAGCATCTTGCCTTTCATTGTTGTCATTTTGTCTCTTAATGTAGAACTCATATTTCAGAACTCAAAGTCATTCATTCAACTTCTTTTATAGTATGCTATTAAAATATATCCTACTATATTGTCTCCATTTAATTTACTATGTCATTACTGTTTTGTACAAAGTGTTAATGAGGGCATTAGAACTATTACAGAAAATAAAACATAGTTTTTTTCTTTCTGTCAGGAAATATTAATAATACCTTTTACTGTGATACACTGTTAGGCAAACCAAAAACTAGCAGACAAAGAAAAAAACTTCCTTCAAGAAATTAATGGGTAGAGTCTAATATTAAATACATAGAGAAAAGATACATAGATTTTTCAAGTAGCCCAACTTCAAATTCTAAAAGCACACTTCTTTACTTTTATGAAATATATATATATATTACAGAAATCCATGAAATAAAAGTTGAAAAATATACATTCATGTGTTAAATGCAAAACTCTTTAATATACTAAGGCTTAAAGCAGGCAAATATAAAGAGATGGCACTAATAAGGCACAATCACCATGAGTTTAGTGTAAATTGGTATATTTTCACTGAAAAGCAACTTGACAATTTGTATCAAGAGCTTTAAACATGTTCCTAATTCTTTTACATAATAATTCCATTTTCATTAATCTTAATTGATAAAATAATTCAAAGTAAAGAAATAATTTAAAAAACAAAAAACATTTAAATGTTCAATATTATATTAGGGGAATGGTTAAACTACTCTATGATAAATAGAAGGAATTTAAAATATAAAGGATGTTGTTTAAAAGAGAATTATGAACTAGAAAATACCTTCCATATACAATAATTGAGAAAACTGTCATAAAATGTGCACATCTAACAATATAAAACACGTACAAATGGATGGAAAAAGAAAAGGAAGGAAATATTAAAATATTAACAGTGGTTGCCTTTGAATGGTGAAGTTAGGGAGAGTGTTTTTCTTTTTCTTTTATTTCCAAATATTCCACACCTATCATTATAACTATTATATTAAAGAGTAAACAACTACACGAATACACGAAAGCACAAGTGACTATATATATATATATATATATATATATATATATATATATATATATATATGTAGCATCATCAAAATTAACTTTTTATGCCAAAAAGATACCATCAAGAAAGTGATAATACAAAAACAGAATTGGAAAACATTTTTACAAATCATATACCTGATAAGGGTCTTGTATCTATAATATATGAAAAACTGTTACAACTCAAAATAAGTCAAATAACTCCATTAAGAATGGGCAAAATATCTGAATAGACATTTCTCTAAAGAAGATAGACTGTTAAGCACAAGAAAAGATGTGCAACATCATTAGTCATAATAAAAATGAGACCAAAACTAAAAAGAAATACTACTTCACATTTGCTAATGTGGCTATAATAAAAAAGAGAAATAATAAGTGTTGATAATGCTATAGCAACATTGAAATCTTCACACACTGCTGGTGGTAATGTTAAATGGGGCAGCTGCTTTGGAAAACCATCTGGAAGTTCCTTAAACAGTTAAACACAATTATCATCAATCCTACTTCTGGTTATATACATAAGAGAAAGAAAATGTATGCCCTAAAACAAACAAACAAAAAATCCAACCTGTGTACAAATGTTTATAGAAACATTATTCATAATAGCCAAAGGGTGGAAGCAACTGAAAATACAGCAACTGATAAATCAATAAATGAATACAGAAAATGTGGTTTAGCCAAACATCACAATATTATTCAGCAATAAAAGTAAATGAAGAATTGATACATAGTACAGCATGGATGAACCTTGAAAATATCATGCTGAGTGACAGAAGCCAGTCACAGAGGACCCTTTTGAATGATTTCATTGATATAAAATGTCTAAAATAGGCAAATCTATAGAGACAGAAAGATGAGTGGTTGCCTAGAGTCAGGGGGAAATGGAAGAATTGGGGGAGGATGGGTAAATAGTGACTGGTTTCTTTTTAGTATACTAATATTGCTCTAAAATCATCTGTGGTGATGGAAGCACAGCTCTGTGAATATGCTAAAATCCACTGACTTTCACATTTTTTAAATTTCTTTTTTCATTTTCAGTAAATTCTCTTTTTTTTAAATTTCAGAATATTACGGGGATGCACACATTCGGGTTACTTCAAAGTTCTAAGTGTGCCCCTCACTCAGTTAGTGTGCATTGTGCCTGTAAGGTGTGAATTTACCCATCCCTTCCTCCCCCCTCCCACCTACTTGATTTCCTTTGAGTTTTACTTCCATATGTGCACATAACTGTTGATCGATTAGCACCGATTTAGAATTGAGGACATGTCGTGTTTGTTTTTCCATTCTTGCGATACTTCACTAAGAAGAATGGTCTCTAGTTTCATTCAGGTTGTTACAGAAGATACTAAATCACCATGTTTTTTATGGCTGAGTAGTCCTCCACGATATACATCACACTTTATTAATCCACTCATGTACTGATGGGAGCTTGGGTCGACTTTCACATTTTAAATGAATGAATCATATGGTATGTGAATTTTGATAAAGCTATTAACTATGAAGCTGTTTTTTAAAATAAAAAAGCTATAAAACCCCTCAGAATTAATGGTATAAACTGAAATGTATTTATTTTATGATAGATTTCAATAACAAGGAATTATTTGGCAGTAGATCCTGGCAAACTTTTTTTTCATGTTTAGGACTAGAAGCAAGGAACTGAAGAGATAGGGTTGACTGTCAGAGGTTTGTAGGTACCAGAGAGACAGCAAGGGGAGTTATAGGAAGGAAGGGAGGGGTATCACAGCAGCTGTCATTATTTACTGATTACAATGCTGTAATTTGACAAACTTACCTGAGAATATTGATTATGTAATATAAGCCAAATGCAACTATCTTTCCCCATTTTGTGTAGAAAATATTTTATTCATTCTTCTACATCAATCTGGCATATAGAAGACACTCAATAAATTGTCAAAAAATGGCAGGCAAGTCATATGAATGGTTTCTCAAAAAACTGATCATGAGTTAAAATTCAGGATAATACCACCGTAGAAGGACTGATGTAAGAATTCCAAATCAACTCGACAGTGAACCAAGAAATTGATTCTGGCACAGTAATAATAACTGTGGCCCCTTTCATTTATTAAGTGCTTACTGGAAAAGACATATTTTGCAAGCACTTAACATAGATTTCTCATTTCATATTTAGCCCACCATAGACTTTGAGATTCTCTCCAGTTTACTAAGTGGCAAAATGAACCTTGTTAACCCACTTATCCAGGTCTCACAGTTAGTGCAGAGCTGTTTGGTCAAGTTCAATTCTGCTTCATGGAAAAATTCCTTTGATCAAGTATTAAGCTTTCATGGAAAAGAAAAATACAGGACAAAAAAGTAAATAACTACTTATAGCAGATACAGTGAAAACTACATATTCATTGGGTGAGAAAGTACCAAGAGCTAATTTTACTTTTATCAGCTTTACTAGATGTCCAGTATCTTTCACAATCTCTCTACCTAAAACTAACATTAAGCCTAGATTCCAGAGTGGTATTAAGTAAGGTCATTCTCATGGAATATTTTTATTTTCCATATAATTAAAAAAACACACACAAAAAACAATTTACCTAGAATACACATGGCTAATGTCAACACAAATGCTATAGAAATAAATTATATGTTTTTTTGTTTGTAAAAAAATCATTTAGCTTCATTTGAATTAAGTTTAATTCTACTATAATCATCACTCTTTTTTATCTTATTTGATAATTATAAAAAAGGATAAGTTATAAATTAATAATTTTTACAATAATTGATATATACTTCAAATGCCAACCTATTTTTGAGCATTGTCTTTCACTTATCCTTGAGAAATAAGCATAATGAGATTACTCCTTCATCTTGTACAATATTTCTAAATGTTAAAGAAAGTTTCATTAAAAAAAAAAGTGTCACAGCAACACCTACATTGCCAGTTCTTCATGACCTTTAGAGACGTCAGCTTTGCCCTTACACAAATTTGAAGAATGGGATAATTACACCAACTTGAAGGCTCACAATGTAAATTAATCTAGATAGTGATTAGTCTGGTTCCTTGAGTTAAAAAGAACAATGAAATCAGCATATATTTTATGGACTAATAACATTTTTTAAAAGCTTATTTCAGTGGTGCTAAAACAGAGCAAAGACAGAATTTCAAAATTTAACTCCTTCAACTGAATCTGTATCTTATTAGACAATAGCTATAGTTAAAGCAAAATAATAGTCGCTATCCACAATCCTTGAGCAATAAGCAGCTCTCTCCACATTTGAGATGAATACAAAAGGAAGTCATACAGAAGCATCTTGAAACCAGTATACATTTTCTCAAGTCAGACCATCTGGAATTTTTCAATAAGAAATCTTTTTCTTGCTTATTATCTTATGTTTGGCTCCAATTTTCTTTGAAATATGAATCAAAAAATATTGACCACACAGTCCCTCTTTATTCTCAGTACACTTTGATTTTCCTCTCATCTTGATATAAAGATTTTCCATCAAGAGAACTAGACATTTCTTCTTAAACATTAACTAAGTTATGAATTTCAGAAATATCCAATTTCTTCCAAGTCTATATACACATAATTATTCAATGTTTGCATTTAGAATAAATTAATTATGTTAAAAATAATAGGAAAACATCTTTTCAATATTGCATTCTTTATAACAACTCATACTACATACATATGTGTCACCAATATTGTTACATAAACTGCTAGTTCACTACATTGATCTAGTTAGGAAATCAAAATAAATATGCTTCCAACAAATGTTACCACTCCCTAAATGAGGACCCCAAACTTCTTTTCATTTCATCTTAAAGATAGTAGACATACACTATATCAAATACCCTCAGTCCTATCTGTTTTCATTCACTTGATCAATATAAACTGAGTTTCTCCCAAGTTGAATATATTAGGTTCTATGTATTATATCGTGTTTGTTCTCAGAAAATGAATAAGCTGTTTTAAAAGAAGTGACCAACGTATTTTGCATAATTGTATTCCTCCCTGAGAAAAAACAAATACCCATTCATATAACACAATAATGTGAATCAATTCCATATTGCTGTACAAAGCTCATTGTATTAGTTATCGTTTGCTGCCGTAACAACTTACCACATATTTAGTGGTTTAAAACAAGACAGATTTCTTGTCATATTTTATATTACTTTACTTTTCAGACATTGAGTTATCGCATTCCTCGTGGAACAGTGTTGTCTCTGTGAAAGATCAGTGATGTATGTAGGTATATACATTTTATATCAGTGATTGGATGCCATTCATTGTGTGAAGTTTTCAGCAAGACAATGGGGAAGTGAGATTTAAATAGAATTTGAGAAGTCTGTGAGATAGAAAAAAACAACGGTCTGATAGCCAGAAGCTAACTAGTAGCTGGGGTTCCTTTTGTACTGCAAGCTAGCCCCTCACCTAGAGCAGGATGTTCTCCTTCGGAATATAAACAATTTCACAAAACACTACCAGACAAGGTTGTTCTCTGACCATGATGCAGCAAGACAAAAAATAAGACTACACAGACAGACAATACATTGTCCAAACTGAAGCAATGTCCAAACAATCTCCTATCCCTATGACTAATTTTATAATATCCACCACCACAATTTTTCATCATTATTTTTTCTGCACTAGCTATATCTTAATTGTGTTTTTATTTTCATATGTTGGGTCACTTCACTTAAACTTACTTAGGCATACTTATATGTTAGCCTTTGATAATGTAATGATTTTACTTACTGGGAATTTATTCCAACTTCATATTGCACTAATCAAAATGACATTGATTTGCTTAGAACGATTAATGGGTGGCATTCAAAATGTTCTTGCACATGAGTGAAAGATATTTTGAGTTTTACTAAGGTACTATGCAAAAAGAAACCTTATTTGCATCTGTGTACTTCCCAAGGACTAAGCCTCCTGCTGCCCATCTGTTTATCTCTTAACCACTAAGGTTTATAAGTCGGGATATTAAACTGATTTCATTTTTCCATAATCCATAATATCAAATGTTATATTTTTCTATGTTAATAAATAATAAAAAGAGAGTAAACAATATTAAAGTGCAGTGTTCACTTTACAGGAAAGCACTAATAATGAGAGATGAGTAAGAAAAAGAAATGAATGTTCAAGGAAATTAGGTAGTAGAAAGGACTTATTAAGGACACATTTGGGCTACTTCCCTTTCCTTCCATCAAGAATCATGAGCTTTTAGAGGGCAGGGATAAGTTTTTCTAACTTTCAAGTTGCACTGCATATTTATTTTAGAAAATGGATGCAGAAAACAAAGTGAACTGCAAAATCTAATGAAAAGTGAAAAGAGGTGCTTTATCCATGTTAAAATTCAATTACCATTGAGTAACAACTATTCTCTTTGTAGGCTCTTCTCTAAAATTAAGAGATCATTGAGTTCATATTAATTCTTAGTTGTAATTTCAGCATATCTAGGTCTGCTTTTCCATTCTCTCCCTTTAAATATAGATGGTAAGCTTTATTACTGACAAGTTAAGGATTGACACAATGAGAGAGAAAAGCAAATATACTTTTCAAGCAATGGACATTGTGACTGAATTTGGGGATGGCAAATTGATATTTACAGTACTACATTAGATGTTATAATTGGATGACATTTTTTTGCAATACACTGAAGATCTATGGGCTTTAGTATCCTCGTTTATAAAAAGAAAATGAAAATAGTTCAGTGTTCAATGTTGGGCACAATGGAAAAATACAGTATAAAATATTAGATATAACATTACATGATATAGTAATACACTTAGCTAACATTTTTAAACAAAAACTTTTTAAACTTTGTATTTTTTTACTAAAAATTACACATGTTTAAGACACTTCCTCATAATCAGTGACAATAAATTAGTGTTGATGTATTTTTTCAATACAACCATGAACGTGGATTCTTTAGAGTGAAGAATAAATACATATAGGAGAGATTTTCAAGAAACTGTATATTACCCATTCTGAAATGTTTGTTGGTACATATATCTTGCTACAGAGTGAAATGTGAGTTGCTTCTATGGTAGGAGAAAATTGGAGACATTTGTATATTAATAATGAGTTACTTAATGATTCCAATGTGGCATTATTTTCTCACATGGGGGAAGAGAAGACAAGTGGACTATGGAATTTACACATGATATAATGATATTTTTATGTGTGAAATACAAGATTAATTGCTCTCAGAGACCTCAAAATTAAGGAGAGTTAAAATTTGAATGCGGAACATGTATCATTTCTTAATGTTCTTTGGTGAGAGAAAAATCTAGTCTTTTTCAGCTTTCAATTGATCAAGCATTTTAAAAAGAAATATATGAAATACTAAGTAGAAAAATATTCATGGTTCAGACATGGTTTTTGCATATTAGTTTAAAAAAGAATCAATCCTTTATGCCTGAGGCATGGGTGTGTGAGGAGCCATGGGTGTGTGGACATTTAAGGGTCATTTACTTTGGATAAATTTTGTACTAAGCCTAACATACATAGGTCAAGATTCCATAAAAGGAAAAAAAAAAAAAAACTATGGAAATTAAATCACATTAACTTGCAGTGATCAGTCAAAATTAAGATTCTGTAGGATATTTTTCAAAATAATACAGGATCTTAATTTTGTAATTTAAAAAATTTCTAATTTTGTGGAGAGAGGGTCTTTAGGTGTTATGATTACTCTGTAAATCACTGAATAGTTATAGCAATCTATCTGAAATATTTTTGTCCCATAACTCACTTTGGCTGTGATAGGGATTCTGCTGTCCCAGTGAAATCTTTTTAGGAAGAGCTCATCTGGTGTAAGCCAACCCTGGAAATACAGACATTATAAATTGAGGGACTTGAAAAAAGACATCAGTTTTCTGACCCCAACTTAATATAGATAGAAATCATCATAGAAAATATCAAACACCAAATGTAAATTATAAAACACTCACTGTGGTTCCTTTTTTTTTTTAATTTCAAAATATTAAGGGGGTATAAATGTTTTTGATACATGGCTTGAGTCAGGGCTGTAAATGTGCCCATCACCCAAATAGTGTTCATTGTACCTGTTAGGTGTGTTTTGGCCTCTTCTCTCTTCCCTTCTTCCCCTGCTTGATTTCCTATGACTTTTACTTCCCTCTGTGCACTTGTGTGTTCATCGCTTAGCTCCAATTTGTTAGAAAGTACATGTGGCATGTGTTTTTCCATTCTTGAGATACTTCACTTAGAATAATGGTCCCAGTTCCTCCCAAATTGCTGCAAAAGGCATTAATTCATCCTTTTTATGGCTGAGCAGTACTCTATGGTATACATATATTACATTTTGTTAATCCATTCATGAATTGTTGGGCATTTGGGTTGATTTCACATTTTTGCAATTGTGAATTGTGCTGCAATAAACATTCGAGTGCAGATGCCTTTTTGATAAAATGACTTCTTTACCTTTGTGTAGATACTTAATGTTTGTGAGGATGTATAGAACAAAAGTCAATCATAAAATATAATTATATCATTAAAAAAGAAAACATTTACTGTATTCAGGAAAAAAATCTGAAAATAAATATATATAGTTGTCCTGCAATATATGTGGAAGATTGGTTCCAGGAATCCTTGTAGATATCAAAATCTGAAGATGCTCAAGTCCCTGATATAAAATGGCATAGTATTTGAATATAACCTGTGTACATCCTCCCATATACTTTAATCTCTAGAGTACTTCCTAATGCAATGTAAATGCTACATAAATACATAGTATTGTTTGGGAAAGAATGACAAAAAAAATCTGTGTATGTTCAATACAGACATCTTTTCCCCAAAAATATTTTACATCTGTAGTTGATTGAATCCATGGATATGGAACTCACGAGTATGGAGCTCACATATATGGAGAGCCAACTGTATAATTATTTTGCACAAGATAACATAATAAAATAAATTGACTTAGTGAAAAAAGTGAAGGTTTTAAACCATTAAAAAAATAACTCCTAAGGCTCTAAATCATAAATCTGGAATGCAGATGCCAAATTCCAGATGGTTCATGTAAATGACTGCTTAGAATATGCTTGGTGCCTGGAGTCTAGGTTTCTGAGCTTTCAGGATAAGTGTAGTTCTACAGCATTCTTCATCACCTAAGCACTGAGTTTTTTAAAAGAGCAGCTATTATCTCTCCCTTAGAAACAATACTTTAAAAATAAAAGCATATGTTTCCATTAGACAGATATGTGCTTTCATGACAAACCATACATCAAAGTAATAGGCTCATCTCACTTTATTGTATATAGATTTGTAGAATTGTATATTCTTCCCATTAGATTATAATGATAGGAATAATAGTTTGCATTTTTCTAACAGTTGCCATGTGACAAGCACTCTTGTAAATGGTTTATACATTAACTAATGCAATACTCACAACAACCCCAAGGAAGTAAGTAGGTGCCACTGTTAACTCTTTTCCAGAATAAGAAACAGAAACAAAGAGATTAATCAACTCTAATGTCAGAAAATGAGTACTTATTGAAATAGAAATAAAAACCCAAGCACTCTGACTTTAAAGTTTGCATTCTTAACCAGCATGCCAGTATTGTGAGTGAAGAAAAATGTTATGTTCAGCATCTGGCCAGCATCTAGCACCATGGCTGGCCTGAGTTAGCACTCAGCAAACATATATTTAATAAATGTAATAAATGGAAAACACAAATTATTTAATACTTTTAACTCTTTATTATTGATATTATGACCAATGATATTTACAGATTTAAAAAATCATACACTGGAATGATATTAAATAGTTAAATATATCTCATAAATCTCTCTATGACTGCAGAAATAACAACTATTAACAATTTAATTTTAAATTTTCTTTTGGCTTACTTTTATAACTTTAAATAATGAACTCAAGCCTTTCTTTTATTTTATAACCTTGAATAAATAAATATATAATATATAAAAACATATATATATATATATTTGTGTGGCTGATATCAAAGTTAACTTGATTAGATTTAGTTTCCTGTTAGCTTTTTCTCTCTGTGGGGCCAATCCAAGCTTCCAATCCTCCTACAACTCCATGTTTTCTAATTCTTGGATTTTTTTTCTCTTTGTTTCACCAAATAGCCTTGTACTACTTTTTTTTCAATACTTAGCTTACCAAGTTAGCCTTGTATAATTTTTCAGGAGGTGGTGTGAGGGCATTGGTAGGACATTGATAAAATGTCCTGATTATATGAATGTATAAAAATGTATTTATCTTCACACTTGATTGATAAGCTATTAATACCATGTTCATAAGCACTTCTCATAGGGACCTTTGAATGCTCTGCTTTTCACCTCTAGCTTTCAGTGTTGCTCGTGACATGAGGCTTCAAATGTTATTCCTATTCCTGTCTATGTTAACTTTTTCTCTGGAAGATTTTAAGATTTTCTTTATATGATAATATGTTGAGAATTTCACCACTATATTTTAAGAATACTTACTATTTTTCTCTTCATTGTTTCTTCTTCAACTCTGAAACTTCTATGATTAGGAATTTGGAACTCCTGAATCTATACTATACACACACACACACATACACACACGTATGTGTGTATATATGTATATATATGTGTGTGTGTGTGTATACATATATGTATATAAAATTCTCTGTGGTTTCATTTTCCATGGTTACCGTTGGTCAATCACAGTCTGAAAATATTACATAGAAAATTCCAGAAATGAACAATTCATAAGTTTTAAATTGTATGTCATTGTGAGCAGCATGAAGAAATCTTGCACTACCCTGTGCCATCCCACTTGGGATGTGAATATCCCTCTGGCTGTAGAGTTCACCTTTGAACAATACAGGTTCAAACCATACTGGTCAACTTTTATGAGAATTTTATTCTGTCTCTGCCACCCTTGAGACTGCAAGAGAAATTCTTCTTCTCCCCAGCTTACACTATGTCAATATGATAAAGATAAAGACTTTTATAGTGATCCACTTCCACTTAACAGATAGTAAATATATTTTCTCTTCCTTATGATTTTCTTAATAATATTTTCTTTTCTCTAGTTTATTGTCAGAATAAAATATATAATATGTATAACATACAAAATATGTGTTAATAGACTGCTTACATTATCAGTAAGACTTCTGGTCAACAGTAGGCTATTTATAGGTAGGTTTTGGGGGAGTCAAAAGTTGTAAGTGGATTTTCAACTGCACAGGGGGTCAGCATCCCAAACCCCTGCATTGCTTTAGATCAACTGTATACTCGCTACCCTTCCATAGTCACTTAGTAGGTATCAGGTCTACTGTTGAGGGACTGTGTGCTTGCATTCAAGTAACCTTTATTTTACTTAATAATGGCCCCAAAGCACAAGAGTATATGCTGGCATATTGTTATAACTGTTCTATTTTATTACTAGCTATTGTTAATTTCTCACTGTGCCTAATTTATAAATCAAACTTTATCATAAGTACGTATGTATAGGAAAAAAACAGTATACATAGCGTTTAGTACTATCTGCATTTTCAGGCATCTACTGGGGTTCTTAAAACATCTCCGTGGATAAGGACGGACTACTGCGCGCACGCGTGCACACGTGTGTGTGTGTGTGTGTGTGTGTAAAATATCTTTATCTTTATTCCTTTGATTTTATCTTCTAGGCTTCCAGCTTTACTAAATTTTTTGCCCCTCCACATAATTACATTTAACAAATATAATTTTTAATTCTTGATGATGTGTTTTCTTTAATTGCTTTTTTTGGTTTCAGCACTTTCTTTCTTTGGATTAAAATGTTCTCTCAAAGATTTTAGAGCTTTATTTTAAGTTTTTCCTCTCTATTGAATTATTCATATTCCTCTGTGGAGACTTCTGCTAGTTCATCTTGTCCTGTTTCATATTAGTGATCCTCGTCCATTCACACATGGTTTTTATTGATAGACTAAGGGAGCCATCCTGTCTTTTTCTCTATAGTTCAGCAGACCTGTTTTCTAACAAAGCTTTCTCTTGAATGGAAGATTAATGTTAGTTTTTATTCTGGGGGACAGCCTGGATACTGTAGTAAAATTTAAGGTGAGGAGCTCTTAAATTTGGGATTCAAGTTGTTTAGTATCTTTCCCTCTTGAATAAAGCTGTCTTTTCTTCCTTTTCCCCCTCCCTTTCTATTGTGAGGATACAGGATTACCTCTAAATGTGCTCAAATTGCTTGTCAGATCCTACTGGAAGAGTAAATACCCAGGCAGATGATGTACTTATTTTAGAGAAAGAAGTTTAAGTGATTTATAATAGGAAGGGGAAGCTGTTGCTAAGAACAGAGCTAAATATAATAAGAAGGTAGGATATTAACAGGCTCACTTGTTTTTAATGCAGTGTTAATGTAATGACAATGATGATGTTCTGATAACTCATTCCTACACTTTGTATTTACTGGCTCTAAGTTGATCTTTTCAGAGCTGCCTAGGGAAGAACCAAGAAGTCTTACAGTTGGTGTTTGTTTGCTATGGAGGTCTCAGTCTATTCAAATTTGTTTACTTTCTGTGCCATAGAAAATCTTCCAAACATTTAATCTGATGATGCATCTTTTCTTTTTTTCCAGGAATCTTTGTTCTAATATAAATATAATTTGCAGTTATGTCAACAGGACCCTGAGAGGTGGTACAGGATGAGTGGAGAAGAGGCCAGTATTCTAAAACTATCATCTTAAATCAGAATTCAACTTCATATCTTATTTAAATCAAAGTAAATGTATTTGTACAGTTCTCAGTATATGTTAATGCTATCTAGAACTTTCCCTCTTTTGAACACTTCTATCTATTGTTTATAATAAGACAATTAGATTCAGAAAGTTTGTCTCCAAAACCTGAGGCATGATACCTAAAAGTTGTACAACATATGACATAACTTGGATTAAAGGCTAGTCATATTTTTAAGCTATTAAAACATATATAAAAAATAAATAATAAATTATGGCTTTACAATGTTTACTTATATATATGAATATACATATGATAATCAGTTTCAAAGATGAAAGAGACGAAATGTAAAGATGTAGTAGTGGCTTGGAGCCATTCAATTCACTATTTACTATAAACTTTGCAGGACATTTGCACTATCTGAGTCTATGATCTATGCCTTCAATAAGGAAGAACATTTAATTCAGTTTCACAAATTAAAAAAAAATAAAATAGATGTTAACAGCAAGCAATTTGCATACATATAACAATTATAAACCAAATACATAAGGAGGAATTAATTCCAAAACAGATTTTTATGCCTGAAGTCTCAAAGAAAAAGAAAAATAATAATAATTAAGATTCTAGGAATACCATATTTTGGCTGAAGATAAATTTTCAGCCTACTCACAGAAGCAAACCCTATCAACGTTATTGGTAGTTTAAAATATCAGTGCTGGGGGCGGTAAGAAGAAAGTTGTCTAATATTACCACAAATAATCATGAAAAATAAATAGCTTTCAAATGTGTGGTGCACATCCAGACTTATGACATGAAACAGATTACAGTTTAAAATCATCAGAATTCATGAATAAATATCTTATTTGTACATGTGTATCAAGAACATCTGGAAGAATATTGATTCCTTTATCCTAAATAAAGTATGTTCATTTTCCCAGACTTTCCTAAAAGTATCCACATTTTGCAATTTCAAAATCAAAGTATTTTATTTATTAAAATAAATTTTACTCATGTGTTGAATGTGGTGGTTTTAGTTAGTTCAGACTGCTATAACAAGAATGCCAAAGACTGGGTAGCTTAAACAACAGAATTTTTTTTTTCTTAGTCATGGAAGCTAGAAAGAAAATACCAGATTCTTTAACCACAAGCAAATACCAGATTCTTTAAACATGCCTCTCCTTTTTCACTCAGAGACAACAGAAGCATTTGAGGAAAATTATCAATGGCAGGTGAAAAAATATGAATTTTAACATTGTTTTCTTTAATTCCAGGACACTCAATATACAATTCTTAAGAAAGTTCTAAATCATGTTTTCAATTCAATACTGAATTTTATTTTATTATTTAATACAACCAGAGATCTACATATGTTGGTTTAAAAAAAATCCTCCATGCATGTCTCTTATCCAAAATTGCTTTGTCATTATATTCTGTTTATTATCATGAATGCTAAGTCTGTATGTCTCTGCCTTCTTTTGTTTTTTGGTTTTTTTCCCTATTTTCTTTTCTCACTTTTATCCTGCACATATTTGTCTCCTACATTTATTTTACAAATATGTATTGGCTATCTACTATGTATCAAGTGCTGAAAGTACAGTGTAGTACTTTCCCTCAAGGAGATCACACCTTTCTGGAATAGTCCATTGCTTTCATTCCACAACCAAGAAAGGTGGCAATATGTAGCCATGAATATTACTTGTGTTTATTTAATTTCAAAGGATGGAGATAATCTGAATGCTTATGAAATCAGTGATATTTGCCTATTTCATAAATGGAAGGTTAAACATCATGGAAACTCATGACAGATAGTAGTTATGGAAGTTGTAATATAATTTAGTGAAATGGACTCTCTTAATTCTAACTCCTGAGTTATTTCCCTGGCCCATTAGCAATTTAAATTCTCTGATTCCTATTCTAGTAATCTGCTTCTAGCACAACTCAGATATGCCCACAATCTTTCTCTCTCTTTTCTGCCTCATTGTCCACTTCTAACCAGCTGCCAGTTCTGTTTATCTAGTCCAAGCTCCTGAGAGAGAATCTGAATGAGTCAGTAGATTAATAGCATCCCTCTTGTTGCCCACACTTATGATTGCCTTCACTTGAGTTATGTGATCTTCTCAGGTCCATTAAGCTGTGGTCAGTATGGTAGGATCTCCTAGCAAGGATATATTTGCAGGAAATTCCTTAGAATCATAATGAGATGTGAATAATTCATTACCTCAGCTTGTCCAGCACCCTGTGGGAGGAGATTCAGGCTCACAGAACCACAGTGGATACTGCTGTTTGCAATAGTCAAATTTATCTATGTAATATAGTTGAACTAATCACTCTTTATGAATTCACTTAAAATATTTTTTCTCCCCTATCTATAAATTTCTCTACTTGGTTTACATGACTCCAAAAATCTATCACCACCCTCCCAAATTGTTCATTGCAATCAGCAAACATTTAATCAATATGTTTAATCTGAAGCCTCTCTGTTCATTTTCATTTATTAGCTCCTACCCACTTTAAGTCATTTTCAAGCTGTTATAAATAGGGTTACAGAAAAGGAGATCACACAATATAATCACCCTTGGAAAACTGCCTCTTGGATTTCATTAGAAATACTATGTTACAGGTAACTAAGTTCTCTGAAAAAGTGTACTCTAAAAATATATTTAAACAAAAAGCAATTGCTTAATAATTTGTTATTTGAATTTGGGTGGAATTTGTAACACAATCTGTTTTGAATTAAAGGAAGTTCAAAATGGTTACTGAAAGTTATTTGAGTTTTCTTCCTTCAAATTGCATTTCTCCACTTTTATATATGTCTGAATTCTTTGGTTAAAATGTCTTTGTCCTGTGGGTGAAAAGAGATATCGTGAAATAGCAATGAAGAAAAAAATCCTAATATAAACTTTACAATAGCTGTCTGTATTAAACAAAACCAAGTTAAGCAGTGATTAAAATCCATATCCAAAGGTGTCCCATGAAACCAAAATATTAAGATGACAATGAACATATTTTTATGTGGAAATTAATGTAGCAAAAGTATTTAAATAGAAAAGAAGACAGAGTCATATTAATCATGAAAACCATCTTTTATACTTTTACAAAATATTTTTAGAGCAACCATAACTTTGTTCCTGAAAAGATTACCACATATCAAACTTCTCAAATTGATCTCTACTTTGCTGTTATATCAAAAAGCGCATCTGTCTCTGTCAAAAGCTGGTGTTGAACATACTACCACAACTAAAAGTGTCAGTGCCATCTTAATCTAAGGGGATAATTGTTTTTGTAATGATTCAAAGTCAATTTGGTCTGAATATTTTATATCTAAAATAAAATACAACATATATTAAAGGGTCTCATTTTAAATTTAGGCCAAAAATATGAGATAGCATTTAATATACCTTCTAGCACTCAAATTTAATAATTTTTGAAAATTGCTTTTCAACAAACTTGTAGATATAAATAGATATCATGCAAATGCTGATGTGTTCTAGTTTATGGCTTTCTGCATTTCATTTTCTTTTCAAAGTTATAAGACAGAGACATCTTTGAGAATGTGATGAAAATAATGGTCCCTTACCTCAGAGAAACTCAAATAAGGATGCCCTCTCAAAATTGTTTTATATAATTGAAGGGAGAGAGTATGGGTTAGACCATTAGAAGCATATACAGACCTGTGGACACCACATTAACTATTTTTGTCCTAGAGCTTAATAATTTACAAATGTAACTTTCCAGTCTCCAGGGAAAATTTTTCTATCATTTATTCAACACTCATTTAACACAAATCTATTGCCTGACTTTATGCCAATTACAATTCTAATAGCAAAAACTCTAGCTAAGATTCATTTAAGAAAAAAAAAAAATGTAACTAAAAAGTTCAGGAATAGGGCAGACTTTAGGGACAGTCAGATGCAAGACAACTAACAATGTTAACAAAATTCTTTCTCTCCATATCCAAAACCATTTTCCTCTAGGTGAAACTCCATTTTCACACAGACTCTTTTTTTATAGCAAGAAAGTGGCTTTGCAAGACACACACCTTTCACCTCTCACAAAAATCAACTCACGCTGAATAACAGCGTGAGTTGAACCTTAGGGGTGAAACTATTAGAATTCTAGAGGAAAATGTTGGAAATACCCTTCTAGACATTGGCCTAGGCAAAGAATTTATGAAGAAGACCCCAAAGGCAATCACAACAGCAACAAAAATAAACAAATGGGACCTGATCAAATTAAAAAGCTTCTGCACAGCCAAAGAAACTGTCAAGAAAGCAAACAGACAACCCACAGAATGGGAGAAAATTTTTGCCAGCTACACATCTGATAAAGGGCTGATAACTAGAATCTATTTAGAACTCAGGAAAATCAGCAAGAAAAAATCAAACAGCCCTATCAAAAAATGGGCAAAGGACATGAACAGAAACTTCTCAAAAGAAGATAGAATAATGGCCAACAAACATATGAAAAAATGTTCAACATCTCTAATCATCAGGGAAATGCAAATCAAAACCACAATGAGATATCACTTAACTCCAGTGAGAATGGCCTTTATCAAAAAGTCCCCAAACGATAAATGCTGGTGTGGATGCAGAGAAAGAGGAACACTCCTACACTGCTGGTGGGACTGCAAACTAGTTCAACCTCTGTGGAAAGCAATATGGAGATACCGCAAAGCAATACAAGTAGATCTACCATTTGATCCAGCAATTCCACTACTGGGAATCTACCCAAAAGATCAAAAGTCACTTTATGAAAAAGACAGCAGCACAATTCACAATTGCAAAGCTATGGAAACAACCCAAGTGCCCATCAATTCATGAGTGGATTAATAAAATATGGTATATGTATACCATGGAGTACTACTCAGCTTTAAGAAACAATGGTGATATAGCACCTCTTGTATATTCCTGAATACAGCTGGAACCCATTCTACTAAGTGAAGTATCTCAAGAATGGAAAAATAAGCACCACATGTACTCACCAGCAAATTGGTATTAACAGATCAACACCTAAGTGAACATATAGGAATAACATTTATCGGCTGTTGGGAGGGTGGAAGGGAGGAGGAGGGGATGGGTATATACAACCAAACGAGTAAGATATGCAACATTTGGGGTATGGACATGCTTGAAGCTCTTACTCGAGGGGGGAGGGGGGGCATGGGCAATACATGTAACCTTAACACTTGTACCTCCATAATACACTAAAATAAAAAATAAATAAATAAAAATAAATAACACACACACACGAAAAGTGGCTCTGGTAGCTCCATACTTCATATACTCATGTTCAATTTTAATTCTAGAGAGAAAGAGTGAAATTATGTCTCTTGGAGGTCACATCAACCTCTGCATGAACTTCTTGGCTCTGATTATACAAGCAATCATTATGATTATACTCTGATTTTTCCAAGTCTGTATGTCCATCCTTGCTCCTGTATGTGGGGAACATTATTTAACCCATTATGGCCATATAAGAAAACTTATGAATAATACCTAGTATTGTGATTAATCAGAGTAGATGCTTAATACATATATTTCTCTGTCTATTCACCAACTCTGTCCATAGAAAGAAAGAACAAAAAACATACTTCTATTGAATATTCTTTTGGTTTAAAACATGGTATCCTAATACAGTGCTAGCAACAACCTATTGTTCTTCCTAGCACTCCTAAGCCTGAAGCATTCAGTTTTTTATCAAGATTTTTTTAGGAAGTGTTTCTGAAGCGGAGATGAACAAATATGATTTCACTGGTCATCTGAAAAACAGGAGGATTCTGTAGGGAAGAAAGGAGATTGATGCAGAAATGAATGAAAAGACCAATATTTGCCTGCTTCCTGATTTTGTACATAGCTGTTACTTGTTTCAAAAGTAGTCTGAAATAAATTGGGAATTAATTTAAATTTTTAAATTTTTATTTACTATCCAAAATTGATAAAATGTTATTATTTTCTAAAGCAATAATGTCCATTCATGGGGAATATCAAACTTATGTAAAGCATTTTTAAAATCATTATTTCTCTAGTTTAGAATAGAAGTTAAAATATTAAAATAGTAGTTAAAATACTCTACTAGAATAATAGTAGTTAAAATATTTATCCAAAATTTGTAAAATAATTAGCTTAACAATGACTATATTCTAGCGCATATAAGTGGAAAAATGTAAGGCTGGTTCTCTAGTTTAGATTTTCTTATAAATGCCTTCAGGAGGTTTGTAGAAGTACCCTGATATTTATGCAAATCTCTTTAGATTATTAACATATTTCAAATCTGTAACACTTATAAGTAACATATAAATAATACAAAATTATTTGAAAGAAACATAAACTTTATTTTTAATTTATTTAAGTTTTATAAATTTCAAAATATTAAGTGGGTATAAATGTTTTGGGTTACCTGGATCACTTTAGTAATGGTTGCGTTACAGCCATAGGTGTGCCCATCCTGCAAACAGTGTTCATTATACCTGTTAGGTAGATTTTCACCCATGCCCTCCCCAACCCTCCTCCCCGCTTGATTTCCACTGAATTGTACTCCCCTCTATACACATGTGAGTTCATTGGTTAGTTCCATTTAATAGCAAGTAGATGTGGTGTTTGTTTTCCATTCTTTAGACATTTCACTTGGGATAACAGTCTCCAGTTCTATCCATATTTTTGCAAAAGGCATTAATTCATCCTTTTTATGGCTGAGTAGTACTTCAAGATTTACATATACCACAATTTGATAATCCACTCATGAACTGATGGGCACTCGAATTGATTCCACATCTTTGAAATTGTGAATTGTTCTGTGATAAACATTAGAATATAGGTGTCTTTTTGATAAAATAACTTCTGTTCCTTCAGGAGATACCCAGTAGTAGGATTGCTGGATTGAATGGTAGGTCTACTTTTAGTTCTTTGAGGAATCTCCATATTGTTTTCCATAGATGTTATACTAATTTGCAGTCCCACCAACTATATAAACATTTTTGTTTTTCTCTGCATCCATTCCAGCAATCTGTTTTTTTTTTTTTTTTTACTTTTTAATCATGGCCATTCTGATAGGGCTAAGGTGCTATCTCATTGTGGTTTTAATTTGCATTTCCCTGATGATTAGTGATGTTCAGCATTTTTTCATACATTTATTGGCCAGTTGTCTATTTGCTTTTGAAAACCTTCTGTTCATTTCTTTTGCCCACTTTTTAGTGGGGTTGTTTGATTTTGTTCTTGCTGATTTGGTTGAGTTCTTTGTAGATTCTGGATATTAGTCCTTTATCAGATGTATTCTTTGGGAATATTTTCTCCCATTCTGTAGGTTATCTATTTGCTCTGTTGATTATTTCCTTAGCTGTGCAGAAACTTTTTAATCAAATCCCATTTATTTTTGTTGTTGCTATAATTGCCATTGGGGTCTTAGTCATAAATTCTTTGCCTAGGCTAATATCTAGAAGAGTTTTCCCTACATTTTCTTCTAGGATTTTATGGTTTCATGCCTTACATTTAAGTCTTTTGTCCATCTACAATTAATTTTGAGGAGTGATGAGAGGTGGGGGTTCTGTTTCATTCTTCTGCATGTGGCTATTTAGGTTTTCCAACACCATTTATTGAACAGATTTAGTTTCCAAACACCCTGCATCACAAAATAACAGTAATCATTATTTATTAAGTTTTTAATTGATTTACTTACTAAATTTAAGATACTCTTCAGTATTGATCCCAACTTAAGATACTTAACATCCTAGTTTTAGCTCATTCATGTGAGTTTGCACAGGGATAGAAAAAGAATCAGAGTTCTGTGTGAATCAGATTGTATATACACAGAGTAATGGATAGATACAAATTTAATTATAGATATATGTATATGCATAGTGTTATGGGCGGCAGTGTGCCCCCCCCCCAGTTTTATATGTTGAAGACCCAATCCCCACTACCTTAGCTAGGCCATTTAATCTGACTGGTGTCCTTACAAGAGGAATTTGGGCACACAGAGGGACAGAAGGGATGTGTGTGCAGAGGCAAGACCATGTGAGACATACTGAGAAGGTGGTTGTCTGAAATCCAAGGAGAAAATTCTCAGGAGAAACTGAACCTGTCAACACTTTGATCTCAGACCTATAGCTTTAGTTTCCTTTTTCAAAACTGTGAGAAAACACATTTTGGTTATTTAAGCTACCCAGTCTGTGGTACTTTGTTATGACAGCCCAAAGTAATAGAGACATGGTTAGCATTGACACCCCAGTAGCAATGAGCACAAATGCATCATATCTTGATGCATCCATCATATCTTGATGTCTAAATACTATTCTCCAATAAAAGTAACCATAGCTTATTGGACAAGTAGTTGATTCTAGGCATGCAGTAGGAAAAAATATAAGTCTGAGATATCTTTGAGTACTAGAAACTAAGAGATTTCTTCAAAAGCAAAAGGATATAGAAACATCAAATGGACATAGAAACCAACTGGAAAGAGCTAGTAATATCTAAAACTTAAAAAATGTGAGCAACCCCCCCAAAAAAAGCACATAAAATTGAAATGTACCACAAATATAACCAAAATATTGGTTAAAACGGAAAGTTAAAAAGAAATATTCATGAGTTCATGCTGACATAAATAAGTGATTGAATAAATTCATTTAGTGGAAGCAAGAAAGATTTCTCACAGAATGATTCCAAATAACATCTGTAGGCATTCTCTCATTCTGAGAATCGGAGCTTAATTCTCTTCAAATGTGGACTAGGCTTAGAAACTTACCTCCAAAGAACTAGTAAAGAAGGAAAAAAAAAATTAACTTCACAGTGGAGAAATCTGGCTGAAAACTTTACCTGGTTGGAGGTTAATATCACTGGTAATGCCAATGGACATTATGGAGTGCCTGATAAAATGTAATGAGAAGGGGACTTTACAAACAACAACCTCAAAACAAAAACAAAAACAGTCTAATCATGAGAACAAACATCAAATAAACCTAAATGGGAGGATAGCTGACCAATACTTCTAAAGACTATGAAGGTTATAAAAAATAATGAAAGACTAAGAAACTGTCCCAGAACACAGAAGTCTAGGTAGACATGGCAACTGAATGCAATGTTGCAACCTGGACTGTACCCCAGAAGGGAAAGAGGACATTCATAGAAAAGCCATGAAATCTAAATAAAGTCTAAAGTTTAGTTAATAGTAATGTTTCTTAATTCTAAATATTAGTTTCTTAATTTGACAAATGTGCCATGGAAATATAAGATGTTAACAACAGGAGATATCGGGTAAAGGGCATATGAAAACTCTTTTGAACTGCCTTTGTAACATTTTTGTAAATCTAAAATTACTTCAAAATAGAAACTTAAAAAAGATACATAATTATGGAAACAGCTGCTTAAGCAAAAATTCTCAAGTCACTCTTTTGGGTCTAGTCTCATATTTTACATGTGTATGACTTCTGTTTTCCTATTTTAATAAATGGATTATTCTTCTATTTCAAGTATAGTGACATAAGTTTTGCATTTAGCTCCCCCCTTTTTGTATATAACAATGACATGATCAAAAAAAATTGAAATAGAGGGAAACCTTTTTTGTACCCTTTTGTCAGTGGGCACCAGAAAAGGCTTTAATTCACAGGCACAAGTCTTGAGAATTTTCTGTAAAATATAGTGCAAGTAGGACCCATAATAAGCATAATAATGGTAGTGCTAATGTTTACTTTTTAAATGAATGAATGAATGACCACCCAACCTGAAATTTAAAGCATGTGAAGAAAAGCTACACTGGGAAATAAACAGATGAGATTTCCCAGAAAAACAATTCAAAGCCTCTAACCTCAAAATGGCAGTAACTGTAAGTAAAGAAAGGCTATGGGACAGTAGTGAAAGGAGGTTGCAGAAGAATCATATAACCTCAGGAGTCCACCAGTGTCGCTGCAATGGAATGATTTTGATGGAAATGGCACAGTCAATAAAGCAGGGTACTAAAGAGAGTATTAAGAAAAATGCTTCAGTGTCTATGGTAGGTCAAATAATGGCCTACTATACCAAAGTTATGCCTATGTCTTAAGCCCTGGAATCTGTGAATGTCACCATACATGATAAAGACATTGCACACATGATTAAATTAAAAATTTTACGATAGTAACATATTACTAGATTATTGGTGGGCCCTAAGATGCAATCTAGGAGGGAGACAGAAGAAGACTGAACACTCACAAGAGGAGAAGGCAATGTGACCTTGGAGGTAGGCAGGCACTGGAAGACGAAAGAGGCAATGAATAGATTCTGTTCAAAAACCTCTGGAGGGAGTGCAGTCCTGCTGATACCTTAATTTCAGCCCAATGATGCTGACTTCAGTTTCTGGCCTCCAGAACTGTGAAGGAATAAATTTCTTTTGTTTAAAGCCACTGAGTTTGTGGCAATTTGTTGCCACAGCCATAGGAAACTAATATGAATACAATATTCAAGAATACTCTGAATGCCCTCACTGAAACAGGAAAGAAACTATTGGAAAAGCAGCGAATTTCTCTGATATGTAACCATGTCCTCAATGTATGGAACTAAAGTCAAGTATCTAATAGAACCAACTTTGATCCCTAATATGGATAAATATAAACTTCTATCCTTTAAGAAAAAGCCAAGAAATTAATGCATCATAAGTATTCTCTTCTTAAAGAGCAAAGGAAATTGAACTTATGAAAGATAATACATCAAAAAATGAGGATAAAAGATAATAAAGTTCTAATTTTTACTCTTCACAAAATTTGAAAATACACTACACCTATAAAATATGAATAATCTGAGACATGTCCTTTAGAAAAAGTCACTTTCTGCTATAAACGTACATAGACACTGAGCCAAACTCTTTGAAGAGGTATTAAACAGCAGCTTTAACACTGTAGGAAAACCAAATCAAGGTAGCATAACTGCTTAAGTAACTCTTACAGACTTTAGAAAAAAACGATAAATAAAAGACTATTATTAAAAATAAAGTAAGTAGAAAAGGAAGTGGAGAAAGAGAGGTAAAGAGAAAGAAAGAGATATATCTAGTTAGGGTAATGTACCATGCTCTTAGACATTAAAAACAAACACAAACAAACAAACAAAAAAACTAAAAAAGAAAAGAAATCTCAGAGAATATGACACCTATAACATTTTAGGACTGCATTCTGGCTGACTACAGTGGTTTAACAAGCCTATCAATTATTTTCCCATTTTGGGGGGTTTGGGGAAGTGTAGGAGTAGGGATCACATAACATGAATTCTAGAAGTAGAATTTAAGGACAAGTGTAGCTGCTCAATGATAGCATCAGGGACTAAGTTAATGATCCTTCAAACATTCCTAAGTGTCCAAAGAGATCTATGTAAAGTGATGTAGCATGATTCTACAAACTTCTTGATGGCAGACATGAGAAAACCTAATGCTATAGATAATTGCTAATTTTAAATGTTTTTCCCTCATGAGGAATGACACAGCCATTCTAAGTTTGAGGGATCGATTCTTGTAGTAGGCACGTTTTAATGTCACTTCTTGGCATTTTATATACTTGTGTAATTTCCTCCCCTTGAGTGCAGGTTGGGTTTACTGACTCACTTTTCAGCGAGTAGAATGCTACTGAGATGATGTGGTATCACTTCTGAGATAAGATTACAAAAAGACTGGCTTCCATCTGAAAATTGTCTTTCACTCACTCTCAGGTAAGCCACCTGCCATGTTGAAAGTTTCCATATGGAGAAGCCCACATGGCAAGGAAGAGCCAATAAGAAACTAAGGTCTTTGTTCAACAATATCAAGAACTGAATTCTTCCAGGAAACATATGAGTAGGCTTGGAAGGTGATCCGTCCTCATTTGAGCATTCAGATGAAAACCCAGATTAGGCTAACTTCCTGACCACAATCTCAGGAGAAACTTTGAACACAGGCACCCAACTAAGTCATGCTCTCAACTCATGATCCACAAAAACTACTGTAGTCTTTATGGTTGTAAAATGGCTATTCAATTTTCAGACATAACATCCAAAATCCAGAGAGAAAGAAGAGAAATGACAAAGAACCAAGGATGTATGTCTACTACATATTTTCCTTTTCTTCATGGAAGAAAGGATATGTATATATATTGATGAGCAACCATGCATTTCTGCCCTATCACCCATGTAATATTCCTAGAGAAAAATATTTTAAAATTTTATTAAAGTTATTAATATATTAGCCAAAATTAAGGATATAATTAAAGCTTAAAATATTAAAAACAAATGTGTGATTACTACAAACTAGTAGAAAGAGGCATTATTAAAATATGAATATTATTTTGAGCAATAAGACTTAAATTTGTACCTCTATAATATGATGAAATAAAAAAGACTAAAATTTATCTAATAATTAAATACATAATCCAAATTCTTCAATTAATTAAAATTCATTAAATTTTGGGCAATATAAACAGGATAGTCTATTTATTATAGATAATACGAAGCTATATTAAATTATGCACAGGGCAAATCAAAATTGTAATTTATTATAAATGGCCATATATCTCATATATTATAAATGGTAACTTTTTCTACAATATGATAAAGTATATATGTTAATATTTTGATAATAAAAGGGAATGTAAAAGGCACTTGAAAAATTATAAGACCTTGAATGAAAATAAAATTACACTTAGAAATTTATGAGGCTATGTAACTAAAATAAAATAATATGTAAAATGCAAATATTTTGTGTTAACATGTTAAATTCATAAAATAAAATAACACAATTTAATATAGAATTGGTAATATATTTGAATAAATTAAGTAATCATAAATAAAAATGAGAATATTTTATAATATTTTTCTTAAGATAATATGTCCTCAGAGTAGTTTCATGAGTAAGTAACTTCTGGGTCTTGAAGAGCTTTTTTTTAGAGAAAGAAATAAAAAAACCAAAAACTCCATTCTGTGTATTCCAAAATCGAAAATCTAAAACAAGGCCATTTTATATTAATTTTATGAAGCTACAATAAAATTATCAGCAGAAACTATTAAAAAATTTTACAAGGAAAGGAAATTTCAGACCAATGTTACATTTATTACCTATGGACATAACAATCCTAAACTTAGTATCAGCAAATCATCTGAAGCAGTGTATTAAAATAATTACGTTCTTTGTCAAAGAGGTTTACTTCTGGGATGACAAAGTCATCATGGTGTTAGGTAATGCCATAATATAAGATACCATACGTGAAGAAAATAACTTTATATAATATATGCCAAAAATACATTTGAAAAATTCTATACCCATTCTTGAGTTTTAAGTTATTTCATTATACTGTGAGTGCTATACAAATTGTATATCTCAAATCAAAGATCAGCATTGTGTTTAATGATTAAACATGAGTGGCATTCCCATTAAAAGCAGGAAAACAATAATTAAAATCAAACTTTAATATACTGATGTGCTACTCAATAAAATTGAGAAAAATTAATAGATTTACTTGACCTGAAAGATATGAAATTTGTTATAAAGTTAACTTTTCTGCCTTATAGTTATAAGAATAAAAACATTCATGTTTTATTAATGAAATGTTCCATATCAATAGCAATGAGTATTATTTATAGATTTATGAAAAAAAGACAAATACAAAACAAACAAATAGGATAAGCTCTGGAAAAATATGAGTGAGAAAAATTTGATTTTGGTATGGTTTTATTCCCCTCTTCTAAAGAACATAACATCATCCTTTATCTTCACGAGGTTTATTTCATGCCCAGGAGCTTAAATGATCTTCCCCTGTCTGCTTACATTTTATCAAATCATCACACATATTTTGTTTTGATCCATTTTCTCAGATATTTGCTTCATTAATTCAATTTATCTATTACTCCATTAAATACATTGACCTGCCCATAGGAGACTCATATCTTAAGGATGTGATGAGCATTGTAGGGGGGAAAGGATTACCTCTATCCCTTTTTAGGGAGAGGCAAAGAAACACACTGTAACCAAAATGTCTAAAAAAAAAAAAATTGTTAATGGGAGGTGAACAGGTGGAAGGGGGGAGAAAGGGAAGGGTACGCACTTTCATGGTGGGTGCAGGGCGCACCACTTGAAGACTGGACACGCTTGAAGCTCTAGCAGAGCGAGGTGGGGAGGGGGGCAGGGGCAAGATATGTAACCCTAACAATATTTGCACCCACAGAATTTGGGAAAAAATAAATTAAAAAAAAAGAAAGTTTGATTTTTTTAACAAGGATTCTCAAAACATACATAAACATATAAGATAAATTGAAAATGCCACAAAAAAGTAAGGCAGAGAAGAATTTTGGTGCCCCCAAATTCACCTTAAATGCAAACTATTCCTAACTTTACTTAACATCTTACAAAATTAAAAGGATATTATATAGATCCCATAATAATAGCTTTTCCTGAATCATTCATGACTAGAGAAAAATCTTCTGGATTTGGGGCTATTCAAAGAGCTCTTATATTTTACTCCAAAAGTATAATCCATACAAAGAAAAATTGATAAATTAGTCCTTATCAAAAATAAAAAAAAAATTCTCTGGGAAACACCATGCTAAAGGATGAATGGCAACTTACAGATTGAGAGAAAATATTGAAATCCATATTATTTGACAAAGGACTCATATTAAGAATACATAAAGAACTCTCAAAACTCAACAGTAAAAAAGAATATGACATTTTTTTCCAAAAAAGATATGCATATAGTAAATCAGCTCATGAAAAGATGTTTGATATCATAAGCTATTATAGAAATGAAAATTAAAATCATGAAAAACTATCACTATACTTTTATCAAAATAATGAAAATAAAATATAATAACACCACCAAGTTCTGTGAGGATGTGGAGAAACTAGGTTACTCATACATTGCTGAGAGCAATGTAAAATGATAATGCTACTCTAGAAGCAGTTTGGAAGTATCTTATAAAACTAAACATGCAACTACCATATGATCCAGCAAAATATACTCTTGTGCCCTGCTACAGAGAAATAAATATGTATTTTTACACACAAAAAAATCTACACATGAATGTTCATAACAGCTTTGTTCATGATGATTCCAAACTAGAAACAACCCAGAAGCCTTTTAACAGGTGAATGAATATTTTAAAAGTTAACATAAAAATGAGAAATGTGAAAAAAATACATATTATGTAATAATAGTCACTGACAAAAATGAAAGTACTATTGATAAATACAACAAATTGGATGGATATCCAGGGAATATTGGACAGTGAAAAAAACCAATCCCAAATGTTCAAATACTGTATAATTGTGTTTACATATCATTCTTGAAATGATACCATTATAGAAACAGAGGACAGATTAGTGGTTGTCACGAGTCAGACACAAAGGAATTAGGAGGTGGGTTATGGTTTTAAAAGGGCAATGGGAAGTATCCTTGTGAAGACAGACTCTTCAGTAGCTTGACTATATGAATGTCAGCATCCTGGTTGTACTATGGGTTTCAAAGTGATACCACTAGGGAGAAAAGGGGTAATGGGTACACAGAATCTCTCTGTGTTACTTCTTACAACTGCATCTGTATCCATAATTATGACAAAATATTTAATTAATGTGTTAATTTTAAAAAGTTGAATGGTAACTTCAGTCTGTTTTAGTATACCAAAATAAAGCTTTTCTTAACTAGATTAATCTACTTACATTTAGACTTAATGTTTTCCTTCAAAGTTAAACGACCTGCTTTTCAAAGAGAAATTAGCACATAATTTATACTTCATTTAAAACTAACACTCCTATTTGAGAAAGTAATTTCTATTTTAACACATATTGAATTTTATCAAAAATTTTAAACTTGTCCATCTCCTCTGACAGATTGTTCTTAGGAACACTATTTTCTATATCCCACACACCTAAAACTATGGCTAGCATTTAGCAGAATCAAATTATATTATAATTTGATTATATTAAAAATTATATTAAATGATTAAATAAAATTATATTAAGTGATTAAATAAATTATAGGTTGTCAATCCAATATTGCAACTAGCAGTAAATGATTACATTGATGAATTCATTAGGAGTAAAACAAAAGATAATTAGCTAAATAGCATGTCCCCTTCCTCTCCATTCTGACCCTTGTTTGGTTGCCTGAAGTCTCATTAGCTGGTTTATTATAACTCCTCTCCTTCTCTACCCAGGTATACTCATTTAAAAGATACTCATCGTATCATGTTAATTTGGATGGCATATCTATGTGGATAAGTCAGAAATGAGGGCTACAGAAACTCTGATAAGCACTCTATGTTTAAAAGAAAAAGAAAAAAAAAGCACTTCCAAATTAAAGCTGATCCAGCCAGTGAGTAACAGCTGAACTACTTGAAGTTCCATAACTGTCCATAATTAAGGATATCATAAATGCCCACAAGTGTAACTACTTTTCCAATTACTCAAATTATAGAATTATAGTCATTGCATTTTGCTAGAGTTCCATAACAGTAGTCCTAATTGTGTTACGAGAATATGTGTGTCTCTGTGTGTGGCATAATTTCTTTATAACAATCTTCCTTATTGTCAGAAAAATGTCACAAAAAAGTACATGTACTACCTGATATGGTGTTTAACTTCTACAGGAATTAGTGTGACCTCATGTCAGAAAGTATAGTGGGGATGGTTCCTGATCTCTCTCTCTCTCTCTCTCTCTCTCTCTCTCTCTCTCTCTCTCTCTCACACACACACACACACACACACATAAAGAATTGGCCTTTAAGCATTTTTGTTTCATGGAATTGCAAACATACTATTTAAACACCAAGTGTAGGATATATGAGAAAATTGTGGAAGTATTTGAAATGGTGCAAAAAAATACTGAGTGTCTTCAACAAGAAAACATGCATTGCTTAGAGTACATATTTCAAGGGCATCGGATTATATGCTGTTTTGCTTTTATAATTCTGTCTTCAAGCCACATATAACTCTATAAGTTATAGATAATAGCAATTCAAATAATTTCCATTTATAGGCAGATAAATAAATTCTGTCTGATGGGAAAACAATGGATTATCCCTATCTCACCCTCACGAAAAAATTGAGTATTGCATCTATTTGTAAAGTTTGGTTTTACATATGTCCCTGTTTTTTAAAATTTTTCTGTGAACATGTGTAACATCTTACTGATTTTCTCTCATTAATCAAATAAAAAATTTGAGATATATTCATTTTATATATATATATATGTAATGATGTTTTACCTGTCGTCCTTTAACAAGTATAAATGAAACTTTATTACATAAATAGCTAAAGTCTTGTAATTGCAAACTACATCAGCCCTGTTTTCTGATTTGATATTCAACTAATATTTTGTGAAATATTAAAACAACATCTCCACACAACCACCAGAATAACTAAAAACAAATAAACAAAACAACCTGACAATATCAGATATGAGAAAATGTGGAGGAAAGTTCTCGTATATTTTTTGCTGAATGCAAAATGGCACAATTGCTTTAAAAACTAGCAGTTTCTTATAAAAACTATGACCTAAAATAAAATCTTAAGCCTCTCAGCTGACTGAATGGAACCCCTCTTGGCCCAGGGGCCTCCAAAAATATTGTAAAGCTGAATTGCTGTCCATGAGAAGTGAGGCTAGATATGCCTCATCATCCCTACTTCCCTTCTTGGAGATATCCTTTATACCTAACATGTCTAAGGCTCTACTGGATAAAGCTTCAACCATACCCGCAGGTCATCCATTTACTTAACAGATGACTCGAGTGTGGGTATATATCTGGTGGCTTGTCTCTGATTAACAGATGTCCTTATCTTAAAACATTCTAAGCTTAGACAAAACCTCATTTCTTTAACCAATTACAAATCAAAGAATCTTTGTAACCTGCAATGCCCCACTTTGAGATGCCCTGCCTTTTCAAGCCAAACCAATATATGTCTTCCATATACTAACTTATGACTTTATATGTAATTCCTGTCTCCCTAAAATGTATAAAATCAAAGTGTAACCCAACCACAGTGAGACCACCTGCTCAAGGCTTCTTGAGCGTGGCTCTCTGGGCCATAATCACACATATTCAGCTTAGAATAGACCTCTTTAAATTATTTTACAGAGTTTAAATTCTTTTCTATTAACAAACCAAACATACACTTTTCTGGTGACTGGGAAATGTAAGTGAAGACATTTGAAAAGACATACAAAACTGTTCATAGCTTCTTTATTCATAATGGCAAAAAGCTGGCACATCCCAGATTTCTATCAATAGGAGATTTGATAAATTATGGCTATTCATACACAGGAATTCCACTCATCAATAAAAAGGAATGGTCTGCTTACACAAAAAGAAGAATTGATCTAAAATCATTATGCTGAATGAAAGAAGACAGATGCAATAATAAAAAAATTATAATCCCAGTTATATAAAGTTCTAGATAAGAACTTGACCATAATGTATCATTCAGCCTGACCTGATATGTTTCAATGAGAGAAATGCATCAATCTCCAATTTCTGGATTGAGAATACTGTTTCACAATGTGAAAAATATACTGCATTTCCTTAAGTCTGACTCATGTGACTCATTCAAAAATATAATCAGATTTGCATACATTTGATGTTCATAAATAGTCATTTTGGAAAGTAAACTTTAGAATCTCTAGTACCTGACTAGATTTCTCTACATATAGACTCTTTATAGTGGTACTTTACATTGTAATTTCTAAATAGAAAAAGGAAAAAAAAAAAGAAAAAAAGGATGGAGGAAGGCACAATTTTCTTTTGCATTCCAAATGCTCCTGGACTTTGAATTTTAAAGTATTGGGTGGACACATCAGAATGCATTTAGGCTTACTCCTGACGTGATCCTGATTTCTAGAGGTATAAAATCACCTATCATTAAATTTCTCTGGCCTTGAAGATAATGGCAATGCATTTACACATTTAAAACCTGTCCTTCCCTCATGATACCCTCTTAAGTAAATCCCTACAAAATAAAATGTCCTGCACCCACAGTAAAAAAAAAAAAAAAAAAAAAAAAAAAGCCTCAAACTGATGATAACATAAAGCTCAAAGAATATTGGCTAGCTAAAAATATCATTTGAAAAATAAAACTGAAAGAATCAACCAGTAGCATACACACATCTCACTCCAAAAGAGCACAGTCTAGAATTGTGGGTAAATCTGGAGAGAAGTATAAAACAAGCTTGTAAAATGTCTCTGTTAGGCAGAAGACAGGTTGAAAACTCTCTACTACTTTGTGTGCTTCACCACAATAGGAAAGGAGACATGGGAAGAAAATACTTAAAGAAAATACTTACCTAAATTGTTGCCCCTTCCCCACCCTGTGCCTGAACCACAACTCTCTAAACTGGGAAAGATAAGATCTGAAAGGAAGGCAACTTTGTAACTATGGAACAATGGTAATGGTGAGGTGAAAATATATGTATAAGTACAAAATAAACATGTCAATATTTTTTAGGGAGTCAGTATTATCCTATTATCAAAAATGTAGCTGGCTCCCATTAAAGCAGTGAGAGAAAACATAAGAGCTACCTCTTATAGTTGATAACAGGTGTCAATGCTTAACAAATTGAGCCAGAAATCACAGAGGAAATATTTCAAGTGAAGGCTGCCTAGGATATTACATCCTTCCCTGCACCAAACTTAAATAAAGGTAGCTCTCTAGCTCAAGTGCTAGAGTGAAATTGTAAATGTTCCTCCAAGTTTCTAGAGAGGGTAACCAAAAAGGCATAAATATATTATAAAAATGAAGTTATTTAAATTCACCTAAGTGGACACATAGGTACTACAGTAATAGGGTATTGGGCAGGGGGCGGGGGGTGGGTATATACATACATAAAGAGTGAGATGTGCACCGTCTGGGGGATGGTCATGCTGGAGACTCAGACTTGTGGGGGGAGGGGGGAAAGGGCATTTATTGAAACCTTAAAATCTGTACCCCCATCATATGCCGAAATTAAAAAAAAATTCTTAATGAAGTCATTCAACTATCTGAATAATCTGAATAGATATTTTTAAATCACCTACAAACAACCAACCACAAGGGTTAACCTCAGATACCTCGCCAAATACAGAACAAAAAGAAAACATACAAATGGACAATGAACACATGAAAAAATGCTCAGCATCATTATTTGTCTGGGAAAAGTGAATTAAAAACACAATAAAACACCATTTTACCCCTGAATGGCCTGTCAGAATGGCCATTATTAAATAGTCAAAAAACAACTGATGGCATGGCTGTGATGAAAAGGGAATGCTTATACACTGTTTGTGGCAATGTAAATTAGTAAAACCTCTATATAAAACAGTATGAAGATTCCTCAAAGAACTAAAAGTAGACCTACTATTTGATCCCACAATCCTTCTACTAGGTATCTACCCAAATGAAAGGAAGTCATTTTGTCAAAAAGACACCTGTACTTGAATGTTTATTGCAGCACAATTCACAAGCACAAAGATGTTGAATCAACCCAAGTGCACATCAATTCATGAGCGGATTAACAAAATGTAGTATGTGTATACCATGAAATACTACTCAGCCATGAAGAAGGATGGCTTAATGCATTCTGCAACAATTTAGATGGAACTGGAGACAATTATCCTGAGTGAACTATGTAAAGTGTGGAAAAACAAACACCACATGTATTCACTATTAAATTGAAACTAACCAATGAGGATACATGTGCATAGAAGTGAGCAAAACTCAACTGAAATCAAGCAGGGAGCAGGAGAGAAAAGGGGATGAGCAAAAACCTACCAAACAGGTACAATGAACACTATCTGGGTGACCAGCACACTTTTAACCATGACTCAGCATTATAAAAGTTATCCATGTAACCAAAATGATCTGTACCCCATAATACTTTGAAATTTAAAAAAAGGTATTATATTTTTAAAAAAGAGAAATAATTGATTCAATAGGGATTGACCACTTGAGCCAAAGGCAGTAGGTGCAGGCATCCCATTTCTGGCCTTGAAGGCCTGGGCAATCAGCTGAGAGCCCATCTCAGAGCAAGCCAGGGAGCCATCCAGCAGCAGTGGCTGCTCTGAGTCTAACACTGGTGGTAGTACCCATATCCCTGTTCTAAGCACTTTCCATAATGGAAGCAGGTCCCTTTGTCCTACATACTGGTAGCAGCAGTGCCAAGGAGAGATGAGGCCCCTCAAGGAGAACAGAGCAGAGAATGCAGCATCAGAAGATCTCCCCAAGTTCAATCCTCCTGTTATTCTAGCTTCATCTACCCTAGCAACATTGAGCTGTGTCTCCAGACCTTCTCCAAAAATTAGAGCAGAGTTAAACAGCTACGGGGAGTCAGCAAAGGCCCATTTAGCACTAACATCTTCTGTTCTATTACAAGGCCTTGTCCCAGATGACAGTCAGTAACTCCTTGAAAAGGCCCTTAAATGCTCCAAATCGTCCAGGTGGGTTTTGCCTTGCAAGTGATAAAAGAGTTTCCCAGGAAACAAAAAAATAAACAAAAAACATTTATAACTTCTAGTGTGACCATGAACTTTTTTGGTGCAAGTTTGGCTTTGTGAAGTGCTTTGGAGCTTCTTCTTGGTCCAAGCACTGAGCTGGTCATCGCCTGTTGTCATATAAGATACACTTTTCATCACACATCACAATACAGTCAAGAAATGGTTCATTGTTGTTGTGTACAATAAGAGAATATGATGCTTCAATATGACATTTTTTTAAAAATTTTTGGTCAGGTCATGAGACCCCCACTTATTGAGCTTTTTCACATTTCCAATTTGCTTCAAATGCCCAATGACTGTAGAAGGGATGTTGAGTTCTTCAGAAACTTCTCACGTAGTTGTAAGTGGATCAGCTTCGATGATTGCTCTCAATTGGTCATTGTCAACTTCTGATAGCCAGCCACTCCTGCATCTTCAAGGCTCTCCTCTGTTTTGCAAAACTCCTTGAACCACCATTGCAGCATATGTTCTTAGCAGCTCCTGGGCCTAAGGTGTTTTCAATTTTGCAAGTTGTTTCTACTGCTTTAGGACCCATTTTGAACTCGAATAAGAAAATCACTTGAATTTGCTTTTTGTCTAACACAATTTCCATAGTCTAAATTAAATATAAACACCAAGTAATAAGTCATTAGAACAAAACATAAAGCGAGAGACCACGACAAAGCGAGAGACCATGGCATGCCACTAGGAGAGAACAAGGGAAGTTCGTGATCATCCAGGAGGCCCCTGTTCTCCTTCTGGAGGCTGAGGAGGGAAAAATGAGAGCCTAAACTTCCACAGCAGTTTCTTCTGTAAGGCTGCTGTGTTAACTGTCCTGGTGGTTGTGCGTGCTTTCTAATGGATTTGTCTTAAGAAAGAAAGTAACCAAAATAGCAATGTACTTGTCTGTAACAGCTCTTTATGTTTTACTAAAGGATAATAAAATTTGAGTGTTTATAATTTTTTGAACTAAATGCAGCTCCCAAGCCTGAATGAATTGTTTCTTCTTAAACTTATTACTCAACAAATTATATGTAAGCTTATATGTAGATTTATTATTATTGTTGGTATTATTTATATATAGTGTTTTAGTAGAAATTGAAACTGTAATAAAAGTATAATTTAATAATCACATTAAAAACACACACAAGGAGGGAAGATTGTTAGGAAACAAGATATCTACATGATCTAAAACACTAGCCTACAGATAACAGGCCAATTGCAAAAGAGGAAAAACTTATAAGGAGAGATCTGGTATTCATCACCTTAAGGAAATGATAAAATTAGCATCACTAATAGTGGAATATCATCACAAGTGTCTCTGCACATGATGCAATACAAAGTACGCAATATTATCTATTGTGTTTTTTTTTTTTTTTTTTTGAGACAGAGTCTCGCTTGTTGCCCAGGCTATAGTGAGTGCCATGGCGTCAGCCTAGCTCACAGTAACCTCAAACTCCTGGGCTCAAGTAATCCTTCTGCCTCAGCATCCCAAGTAGCTGGGACTACAGGCATGCGCCACCATGCCCAGCTAATTTTTTATATATTTATATTAGTTGGCCAATTAATTTCTTTCTATTTATAGTAGAGACGGGGTCTCGCTCTTGCTCAGGCTGGTTTCGAACTCCTGACCTCGAGCAATCTGCCCACCTCGGCCTCCCAGAGTGCTAGGATTACAGGCGTGAGCCACCGCGCCCGGCCTATTGTGTTTTATGGCCAAAAATATTTAACATAAATCTTATCAAGTATACATTTATTTTCCAGTTTACATTAATGCTAAAGATAGAGAACCTAATAAAATAAAATACCTATGAGGAGGAAACAGAAATGGAGAAAATAAATTGGAAATGCAGGACCTTCCACACCTTTAAGCCTGGTCCCTCAGACATACAGCATCACTGGGAAGCTTGTCAGAATTGCACAATGTCAACCCCTAAACTGGACTAAAGGAGAATCTGCTTTTTAAAAGATTCTTAGATAATTTATGTGCACACTAAAATTTTAGAAGCACTGATCTACAAAATACTGAACCAGGACTCTTTACAAATTAGTCTAAATAAAAAGGTGGAGGGACAGTTTAGAATAAAAGAGATTTAAGAAGCATTAAAAATCAAATTTAGTGTTGGAAGCTTAATTCAATCCTGGTTAAAAAAAGTCAGAAAGTTATAAAATATATTAGAAAAACTGAAGCAATTTGAATATAGATTATGAGTTATATGATATTACTGAAAATTTGATCTTCTTAGATGTGCTACTGGTATTGAAGTTATTAAGAGACACACACTGAGGTATTTCAGGGTGAATTGTCATGATATGTATCACTTTCAAATGGTTCTGCAAAACTGGATTTTGCTGAAAGAGATAAAGCAAAGATGGAAAAATAATAACAGTTGTGGAATCTACAAATATTTGTTATATTAACTTTTAGCATCCTGGATTTCTGAAATATTTACTGAGTTGAAGAAAAGAGAATGGAAAAGTCACAGGATGAGAGGAATGGCTACAATTGCTGAGTACATTTAAAATTAGAATTAGGTTGACATAATTGACATTAAATTGTTATAATCCTTAAAAGGAAAGACTACAATACATTATTTAATATAAACATATCATGACACAAATACCAGAACACATCTTAAAACATTTATAAGATAGCAATATTTTGAACAATTTATGTCTGGATCAAGAATATAATTAATTAATCAACTATTTAGATTAGATAATTCTTATTCTAGTATCAGAAAGAATGCATTGGTGGGGATGGGAGAAGAGTTTCAAAACCAAGAGTCATACATTCACTCTCAGTCTTGAGAATCTGTTCCTTACCCCTACTCTCCAAATCCTAAGTCAATGGTATACCCTTGGAGTGTGCTGGGGAGAAAAGAGGTTGAGAACTGCTTCGAGTCCAGAGACAAGCACAACTATATAGACAGACACAACTATATATGGGAATTAAGTGATGGAATCTTACTATACTGTCAGACAAAAAAAAATGCATGGTAAAAACGAATATCTTCTTTAACATTTTATATGAATATCTGAAAAATACAAAGAAAGTTATTTTAAAGCATTTCAACTAATTCTCAAAATGAAAAGAGACTTAAATTATTTAATTTAAAAACAATGATATAGATGGTATACACTTACTTTATAAAGTTATTAGTCTGCATTATTGAAAAATGTGTGTTACTCTTTCATTTTAGAAAGAAAGATTCCAATACCACTCAGGACTGTATTGTGAATGTGTACTAAAAATAATCTCAAAATCACACCACTAAGGAAGTGTTAATATAGTGGCACAGCACCGTAATTTTACCATTTACTGAAGACTAAGGATAAATTGCTTTTCTTTAACATAGTCTGGCATTGAAGAGCTGTGATGTTTATTCTGTTAAGTTCAGTAGGGCACAACAGGATGCTTTCTACTTTTACTGATCTAAACACAACAGGAACCATATGCTCAAACTGTGACACACTGTTATTCGCTATTATAGTGGCACTCTTTACACCAACATGGTGGAGCCCTATGGGTCTTCCTGTTATAAATAATAAATTTAGAGACCTATAAGTAAATCAAATGATCTCTTACTAAATATATTATTTTATAAATTATAAATTCACAAATATGGAATCATTATTTTCATATCTATTACACAAATGTATATATGAAAAAATATGAACACATATATATACATGTTAAAAATAAAGATAATTCTCAATTATATTTGCTAAAGCACAAGGATAGCATGAAATCAAATAAAACATATCCATAGATCTCATTTTTCACTGTTTTCAAGGTCATTCATAACTAAATTACAAAACATATATAAAATTATAAATTTAATCCAGAAACACAGATATCTCTAAAGTCACCTAGCCTTATGAAATTTAGGTATAATTGGGTTGATCCCCTTTTACAATTTTGGTGGCAAAGCAAGTTTTCTTATATATCTGGGTCATTCTCTACCATGCTCTCCCCTTCGCTATCATCTTAGTCTTTCTGTTCACACTTCTATTGAATTCCTGTGCATATTAGTCAAGGTTCTCCAGAAAAACAGAATCACTAGGATACATATACATATGAGAAGGGATTTATTTGGGGAATTGGCTCACACTATTACAGGAGGCTGAGAGGTCCCGCAATGGGCCTTTTAAAGGCTGGAGAACGGGAGAACCTGGTTCATGGCTTAGTCCAAAAGCCTGAGAACTAGATGAACTGATGGAGTAACTCTTAGTTGGAGACTGAAGGCCTGAAAACTTGGGGGTGCTGCTGGTGTAAGTCCCAGAGTCTAAAGTCTGGGAGAACCCAGAGTTCTAATTTCCAGGGACAGGAGAAGATGGGTGTCCCAGCTCCAGAAGAAAAAGCAAAATCTCAGACTTCCTGCACTTTTTTGTGTTCTATCCAGGCCCTCAGCCCATTAGATTGTGCGCACCCACATTAGATAAGGGCAATTCTTCTATACTCAGTCTACTGATTCAAATACTAACTAATCTCTTCTAAAAACACCCTCCCAGACATACTCAGAAATAATGCTTTCTGATTATCTCTTAATCTAGTCAACTTGACACATAAAATTAACCATCATCCTGGATAATTATTTTATATGACATTTTCTCTTTTTTTATTTCATTGTATTTTGCTGAACCCTTCTTTTCTCTTGAGGCAAGATATATATCTATATGGCTCAATGTGTTATTTTCCTAAACAATGACAAATTTGTTCCATAACAAGAATTCAGATGCTAATTGTTAAATTATTATTACTATCACATTGTGATTGAACTAAGAGAAATCTAGCTACATGTCTTTTCTCTTATATTTTACTTTATAAACAAAGGTGAAGACAGAAAGTAAAAAGATCAAAAAGAATTTTAAATCAACAGTACTCAATTTTAGCATTTGAAAGCATGGCTTCAAATAAGTGCATGATAAATTTTTGATCACTCTCCCTTCAGTAACTGTTCTGTTTTTAAAGATAATAAGAATTCATCTTCTAGTAACCCAAAATTGTATAAAAGGGATGCACTTTTGACCCAAGAGTGTGTTATGTGCTTTAATATACCATCTAAATTCAGAAAGAAAAAGAAACCACATGAGATTTGTCTTATAAAAATGTACATAGTTTCAAGTTGTTGTATTGTCATAAGTTACATAATTTGGATGTTTTCAGCATGTGTGATATCACACTCTAGACCTGGTGTCCTGAAAATTTCTAGGAGTAATGGGAGGGAGTACAGCTGACATTTTATGAAATGAGACCAAGAATGCTAAGTTTTCTAAAATCCATGGTTCAGTACCACTCAAAGAAAAGTTATCATGTATCACCCATAACTTCTGAATATTTAACCAGTCAGATGTTGGCTGTGGGTTTGTCATATATGACTTGTATCATTTTTAGGTAAGTCTTGTCTTTGTCTATTTTGTTAAGTGTTCTTATCATAAAAAGGTGTTGAATTTTGTCAAATGCTGTTTCTGCATCTGTTGAGAGGATTATATGGTCTTTGTTTTTGCTTCTATTTATATGGTGAATTACATTTATAGATTTGAGTATGTTCAACCATCCCTGCATCTCTGGAATGAAGCCCATTTGCTTGGTCATGATTTTTTTGATACGCACCTGAATTTGGTTTGCTAGGATTTTGTTGAGAATTTTTGCATCTATATTCATAAGGGATATCGGTCTGTAGTTTTCTTTTTTTGTTGCATCCTTTCCTGGTTTTGGTATCAGGGTAATATTGGCTTCAAAAATGTGTTAGGGGGAGGATTCCTTCCTTTTCCATGTTGTGGAATAATTTCTGCAGGATAGGAATCAATTCTTCTTTGTAGGTCTGGTAAAATTCAGGAGTGAAACCATCTGGTCCGGGATTGTCATTTTTAGGAAGGTTTTTTATTGCTGCTTCATTTTCAGTACTTGATATTGGTCTGTTCAGGAATTTTATTTCTTCCTGACTGAGCCTAGAGAGGCTATGTGTTTCTAAGAATTTGTCTACTTCCTCTACATATTCCAGTTTATGTGCATACAGCTTTGGGAGGGGGGATAAGGGGATGGGCTTATATATACCTAATGGGTGTGGGAAGCACTATTTGGAGTATGGACACTCTTGAAGCTCTGACTCGGGTGGGGCAAGGGCAATAGATGTAATCTAAACATCTGTACACCCATAATATGCTGAAATAAAAAAAATATTCAACCAGTCATTCATGAAGTGAACAACATGTATATACAAATTATCCAAGCACAGAACCTAACTACATTTTTTAGGTAAATAAAAAGGGCTTTTTTGCTCAGTTATATATGCCGAATTTTTCATCAATGTATTGCATAAATCACTACAGGAATTGTACTTTATTTCCTTCAGAATTATACCAATTTGTTCGTCATTTTGAAAAATCAATGTCATCAATAGAACACACCTGTATCAGTCTGCAATACAATGTGCCTAACACATTCAAGTTGATTCTATGTATATACATAAGAATAAGAGTTATTTAAATCTTCTCATGTATTTGAGTACAAGCATTTAAAATTTCATATTTATTATGAATAAATTTTATTTTTATTTTAAAGAATGATACATCAATTTTATTTAAACCAGCTACACAGATAGTTTATACAATGAATAAGTAATATTTCAAGATATTAAAAGGGGAGCTACAAAATATATGCTATACAAAGTAGCAATAAGTCCATGGCATGAAAACACCAATCTAGGTCATAGCCAGCCCTTTGGAAATTACATGATCATTGACTTCCAGTGAGTGAATTTAGACCTAATTTTTCCAACTTTGCCCTTCCTTTATCAAAGAGAAGTTACTTAGCCACTCTTTGACTCAATTTCGCTATAAAATGAGGAACACAATAGCACCTTCTCTGAGGACTTATTACAATTATAGATGAGTTAATATGTGTAAACAACTTAGAACTGACAAGCTGTAAATAAGAAACAGATATTCTAAATTATCCTCCTCATCATTGTTAAATAGAAAAATATGCATGAATAAAATGTATAGAAGACAGTGACAGCTATTTTCAGGAAAGACTGAAAAGTGTTTACCTAGACACATAATCATTATAGTAAACTAGTTAGAAAATTATCGGAAAGTTAAGCTGCTAACAGCCATAGTAGAAATATACCCAGATGAGAAGAAAGTAGGCTTCAATTTATCTGAATAGAGAGGAGTACGAGAATAGAGAGGAAATCAGTATGGAGATGTCATATAATTGGTTAAAAAGTTGAGCTTACAGGAACTGTCCCACTTGAGGTGTGAGGAGGCTATAGTTGTTCCTAGAGGTATGAACAAGGAGGAATATGTATTTCCTCAACCCATATAACTCTTTCCTTACATAGATGAAAAAAATAATATGAATGTCAAGGAAGTCCTTGAGAAATTACTTTATAAAGCCTAAAAGGCATACGTTAAAATGGGAAAAGAATGTCCCACCTAATATTGGTATGTGTTCATGCTATTAACCATAGAAAATTGCACCATTTGATGGTCATTTCTTTTCTATTCAACTAGAAGTTTACTTGAATTAGTATTCTAAAATCTCTGATATCATTATTCTCACATAAATAAATTACCATATAATAACTACAGTCATAATAGTAATGATAGTTATAATAATATAATATCTAATAGTATTTATTAAGTTATATCTTTAGAGTTATCTAATCCTTACAATTACCCTGTAAAAAAGTATTCGTATCACCATGTTGATGAAGAAGAATGTAAAACACAGAGAAGCTACATTATCAGGATGATTCTGAGGATAAAATATTAATGGACTGAGTTAATGTAATTACAAAAGAATCCAAGTATTATTTAGGAAATAGCATATTCTACGCCTCTTGGTTTTTTCACTCTATCCTTAGTTCATTGTCTCATATTCCTTACCATTAGTACACACTATGACAGAGAAAAGAAGCAGGAGGTTAAAGTAACTTGGGAAGGACAGGAGACAAACACATGAAACCACTGGCTATCAAGTTAGAAAGGTTTTCTAACTTGATTAACTTAGAAACAATTCTTCAAACTAAAAAGTTCAACAAGCATATAAAATGTTTGTGTGTTTGGGTAGATATACAACCAGTTCAAAAAGCGAATAATTCATATATGCTTAAACCACACAGAATGAATCAGTTGTAAGTACCTGGAATAGAACAGAATCTGGATTTCTGATACCTGCCTAAGCAAGGACAGGCCATCTGGCTTATAGTCCCCTAACAATAATCTACACAAAATTTTCCATCCTATTTGTATAAAAGGAATGATAAAATTTATACTTTTTGTTCTTGTTGTTGACATTGAATTTCGTCTGGTGGTGTGAATGAATTTATAGCAGTCGTTTGTTTTTCATAAAGAGAAAGTGTTCAAAAGTTTATCTGAAAGTATTCTTAAAATTAAACTGACAGGCAATCAGGAACACAATTGTATTTAAAATGAGTTTCAATTACAAACTGTTATGGGCATTAAAAAGTGAACAGAATTACTTCTTTGTTTTAATAATGCTTATAAATTTGTTTATCAAACTTTTAAAAATGTAAACGTGTCAAGATTAATATGAACTCAGCCTTCTGTTTCTAGGACAGAATTTCTATGACAAAAAATATATATCAGAAAACCAAAGAACTTTGTTTAATCTACCCTAAAGTCCAAATGAAATGTGTCAAAAGAATAAACAATTAAATAAATGAGTAAAGTTAATTTTATGCTAGCAAATGAATGTATTCTTATGCCATATCTCCTTTTTAAGTAGTACTTTTACTCTAGAGAAAACATGAAAGAAGAGATTGACAGAATACTAGTTTTACATAGTGTCCCTTTGTTTTCTCATATCTCATATTTATTTTATTTAATCCAGTTTTATTCTACAATGATATTCACAATAAATCAAGTTGCTATGGAAATAATGGTGAGATCAGGCATTTACATGACATGACATTATCTGACTTATTTCTCCTTAATTTAATTGGACACAAATTAAGTTTGAATCTAAGATGTCTAAGGAAATCCATCACTAGATTTTGTGGTTGGAGTTCTGTACATGGCCCTTTTACTTGATGACAATAATAAATCAACGTCTTAGTAAGACCAGTTTGAGAATCATTCCTGTTATTCATTGCCCTTGCTTAAGAAAGCATCTGTTAACATATTTATTTTTTTGTGACTGTTTTGCACATTGTGCTAAAAATCACAAGATATCACAAAAAGATATATCCATTATCTTCATAAAGTTTCCAATCTACTAAGAAGGATAAAGAATGTATATATAAAAAATATAACAACTAGAGGTAAAAGAGTTCAAACTAATAAAATGGGTCATAAAATATGGAGCTTGGGTATCTATCCATTTGTGAATAGATGAGTTAGAGAAGTTTAAAATATTCACACTTTTTGATAGCTCACTCCGGATATGAAATTAATAATGTCAGGGTATAAGTGATGTTCAACATTATATTTGGGTTTCTGAAAGTATCTGAAACAAGTAATGGTTAAAACAACAAAATTTCATGTAGCATTTCCTAAATATGAATACATTTAAATATTAAAGAATCATATATGTTTAGGATCTAAAAACACTCACACATCCAATACATCATATCCCAGGTGGGAAAACTAAAGCCCAGAAAGTTATGACTTGCTCAAGTTAGTTAGCAGCAAAAATAAGAATGCCATTCAAGTTCCTGACTGTAAGAACAGTCTTCATTCCAAAATTTACTGTCTCTCCCTGGAATATATTATGAGGTCTACCATAAAACACAATTTGGAAGGCACACAGAATGCTATATAAGTGTTGAAAACACAAAAAATGCAAGTTTTACTTCCATCAGCCTAATTTCTATAGAGTAAAATGTCATTCGTTTTCAAAACCAGATAAAAATCTTATATGTGAAAGTAAAAATGTAGGTAAACAAAAGAAGAAAAATGATGCTAGGCACAAAACTATGTATTAATGAGTAGGGCCTAATTCTAGTGTATTATGTACATCACACCAAAATCCATAAATTAAGGCAAATGTGATCAGAAGTTACATGATTTGTAAAATAGAAATTTTTACTCTAAGAAAAAAGATTAAAATAGGAGCTTTTAAATTTTTGAGTATGGGAAAAGTGTTAATTTACCTCTGTTTAACAGAATTCATACCTAAGTGTGTGTTTTTCTCAGATTTCATCTTGTAGGTCATTTTATCTCTACCATTTAAAACAAAACAAAAACAACAATAACCAAAATTTAAAACAAACATGTAAAACACAAAACAAAAGGTAAATCTACTAAATAATACTGAGGAAAATGGTATATGGAATAGTTAGAAGTAAAAAAAAAATCTTAAATAGCTGTCTAATCATGAATTAATTACAATTTGGGGTTCAATAATTCATTCACTATAATTTAGAAGATTTTTTATTGCTCCAGAATTTAAATCCTTAGGTGTACTGTAATGAACTTTCTTCACTGAACTTAAATATCCCGGAAGTGTATGGGCTTTTCATCTTGTGTCTCAGCCACACACCTAAGATATTTCTATGTGATTACATACTTAAGGTTTTTCTGACTTTAATATAGTTGCTTTTTTTTTTTTTTTTTTGAGACAGAGTCTCGCTTTGTTGCCCGGGCTAGAGTGAGTGCCGTGGCGTCAGCCTAGCTCACAGTAACCTCAAACTCCTGGGCTCGAGTGATCCTTCTGCCTCAGCCTCCCGGGTAGCTGGGACTACAGGCATGCGCCACCATGGCCGGCTAATTTTTTATATATATATATCAGTTGGCCAATTAATTTCTTTCTATTTATAGTAGAGACGGGGTCTCGCTCAGGCTGGTTTTGAAGTCCTGACCTTGAGCAATCCGCCCGCCTCGGCCTCCCAAGAGCTAGGATTACAGGCGTGAGCCACAGCGCCCGGCCTTATAGTTGCTTTTTAATTAACACCTTTAAGACCTGTAGAGGGAAAAAATGTAATACCTAACAGAATTATAAGGGTTAAACATGCCTGGGCCTTTTCCACCTCAGGCCCATTTCAATGCTCATTTCCTTTGTTTGGGGAATGAACTCCCACATTCACAATGCTTATTTCATTTGGGTCGTTGTTCAAATTTTTTTTCTAATCTGAGTTTCCTTCCTTAACAACTTTATCTAAAATAATATCTAACTCTAGTTTATCTAACTGTAGTTAGATATCTAATATCTAACTCTCTCCCCTTAACCTGCTTAATCTTTCTTCATGAAACATTACCACATTAACAGAAGCTCTAGAAAATCTGGAAATTTATTTCATTCACTGCTTTCTCTTTAGTGCCTCAAAAAGTACATAACAGAATGAAACCTGAAAAATATTTGTGAAATCAATAAAATCTATATTTTTGCTAAATTCCTCAAGATTATAAGTAACCTAAAATATTAAATGAATATAATCAATGTTTTGCTAAGCATTGAACTTTTGAATTCCCTGTCTTCATAGGAATAAGCTAGGCTCTGCACTAAGTGCCACTTATCTAATTCCTGTGGCATTCTATGAATTTTTTTATAGTTGAGGGAAATAAGATTCAGAGACGTTAGGCCACCCGCTGAGATAACCTAATAGCAGAACCTGAATTGAATTCTGATTTTCTAATATAGAATCTCACACTTTTCTTGCTACATATTTCATGTAATAATTAAAAGTATCAACATGCTTTTATTTTTCCATTATTGGACTGGGAGAAATGATCAATCTCCAGTGTCCATAGATGTCACAGAATTATGATTAATGATGTAATAGGAAACTGTCACACCTTCAAGACTTTTTTCTGTCTCAGAGAAACACCAAATTCTAGGCTTCTTGCTCTTAAGGATGATGGAAGAATCTATCAGTGGTCCTGGAAATTCAAAGTGCTATGTTTAATTATTGCTCTGGATGTCCAAAAGTCTAATGTGATGACATTTTTATGGAGATTATCTATTTCAAAATACATCAACTCAAGATCTCTTTCCTGAGGCTTTTTGAATTACAAATTTTCTAAAGCTGAAGTACAGGAAAGGGTGTCTGTGAATCACACAATCTACAAAATGCCCTTACCAAAGTGCCATATTTTAGAAGCCTCTCCATATTCATTGCACCTCTGTCCCTTTAATTACAAGACAGATCAAGAAGAAAAAAAGTTAAAAGAGCAAAATAACAAATTGGTGTTAAAATCTATTCCTGAATTTATTCGTGATGAGGTTTGTGTCTGTGCCCTAAAACATCTGCTAAACTTTCTAATGTCACTGATTTTACTAAATAGATAGCACTATTTACTATCAGAACATAGCAGATGTCACAAGTGAAGTAACAATTTTATTAAACAATACTTACAGCAAAGAAACCAATGTGTTTGGACACTTTGAGTATATCTTACAAGGCAAACAAGGTGATCAATGTCAGTTTGTTCATTGTCCACTCTAGGTGAGCATGTAATGGTGCATGCAGACAGCTGACACTTCCATTTGTTTTCCTAATGTACCTGAAATTCATAAATTTTCTTTCACATACCTTTGTCAAATAAACATTTAGGCAGAATAATCCAATCGATGCTTTTAAAGATATACATTTTACTGTTTTACTTAATCTCTATTTTAGAATAATTCTACATCATGAGAACAATGTCTAAATAATTTATAAAAGGAATTGTTACTTTATTTTTGATAAAATTTCCTTCAGATTAAATTCAAAGAAGTGTAATGAGGCCTTTCAATATAGTAACCTTTCTTTGATTGCCATTGGTACTAAATTTGTGACTTTATTACTTCTTAATAATTTTATTGAAAAGTCTCCTGGTTTCCCACCTCCAGATTTTTTTTATTTTGCCCTATAATCCAACCAATGCTTGTGGCCCGATTAGATTAATAACCCTAAGACACAGTTCTAGTTCTGTCACTTTTGTTAATAATGCTTCAATAACTATCATATCCTAAAATAAAATTCAAATTCCACAGTGTGACATTCATAAGTCTCTGTGTGACCTCAAATTGTGTCATCAGTGGTAACTTGTACTTCTGTCTCTACTCTTATTTCCCTGTCAAACTGTACCCTTCAAGTTTTAAGACTTTCTTCATATTTATTTCTCTCACAATGACCTAATTCATGATGACTTAAATGTTACCCTTATAGACAGACATAGTTAGAAGTGGCCTCTTATTTGTTCTGCAAACTCAAAGTTTGTTTTGAATATATCTCTCTCATCCATGTAGGTTGTGGTTATTCTATTTCATAACCTTGCACCATTTTTCTGGACAAACACACACACTAAAGTAAAATATCCTTGAGATCAAGAACCTATCTTAATCAATTTTTTTCTTCATCTTCTCCATTCCCTCCTCTCTTTATATATATTATTTAATTCATTCCACACACACAAAAAACTTATGTAGTGGATATTATTATCATGCTCATTTTATACATAAGTAACTGAAGCAGAGCAAGGTCAAGCAATGTGCAGCTGGTTGATGACATTGTCCAGATTCAAACTCAGGCATCCTGGCCAAGGAGGCTCTAATAATTACTTCACTATACTGGTTCTTTATGAGCAAGAGAACTACTTTTGTACTTGCAAGTACAATCCACAATTAACTAGCAAGGATTTATGACTTCTCTCTGATCAAACAAAAAGCAGACAACTAAAGAAAGCAAAAAATATACTGAAGGAGGGTGACTGAACCTGGCTGAAACACAGATATAGGCCAATCATATTGCATTGGGATTGATTATCTGTTACCATAATTATTTATAATATATGTCACAATTTGGGAAATTGTACATTGTAAGTAATGTTGTAATATATTCAAACATTAATTTTACTTTAAGGTCCACAGATATTTATTGAGTACCTACTAGTAGACACTGTGCAAGGCCCTGTAAATATAGATATAAATAAAATACAGACTGCGATGTTGAGGTATTTGCTGCTTGTTAGGTGAAATAAGCACACTAACAGAAAATTTCAAAATCATGCAAAGGCTAAGTTAACAATAGGCACAGAGCTATGGGGCATAGGAATATCTCAACTAACCTTGAGGTTCAGGTAAATTTTTCTAATAGATATAAAAAAAAAACCAATAAACTGTAGAATGGGATGGAGTTAATGAAATGAGTATTCTGAAGGACAAACTAAAGAAATGCATGAGAGAAAGCATAGCATGTTGTATAAATACAAATAGTGAAGTACAAATTGAGGTAAGAGAAACTAAAAAGAGATTTGAAAAAGTCAAGTAACTGCACACTTTCAAGCCACACTAAATGGTTTGAGAGGATTTGGTAGGCAATACAGAAATAAGATTTGTTTAAACTTTAAACCAAGGGACTGATGTTGCTACATTTGAATTCTAAATAAATGGATTACTAAAAGGAAAACACATTAAAGATAGACATGATTTAAGTCAGGCTGACCACTTGTGAGACTATTGCAATAAACAAAGCAAGATAAGACATACAGTTAATTGATGGGACTAGAAAGGAGGACAAATATTTGAAGTCAAAATTTAAGAGGTAAAATTGTCAGGAACTAGCAATTGATTGGAAAAGGTAAATGTTAGATAACTTCCACGTTTCAAATTCATTTGATTTGGTACTTGATTTGGTAAAGCCATTAATTACAGCTATATAGAATCTAAGGAAAACCACAGAGTTGAAGAGGGTGAGGTGGGGACATAGAGAGAAAGATAATGAGCTCAATATTAGGACAGATTTGAAGAACCCACAGGACATGAGAGTAACTGGAAATTAAATGCATAATCTGTAACTTCAGTATAAACTGGGCTTAGAGAATTAGATTTAAACCAATTAGCATGTAGAAAGTATTAAATGGTGAGAGGGGATGAGATCACCCAAAAAGAATATACAAAGAAAAAGAAAAAGGTTAAAGACTTTAGAAGACACCAAAGCTTTGCAAACAAAATGACACACTCAAATAACAGACTAAGAATAAACAAAAGTGAGGAAACAGTGTCAAAGAAGATTAAAAAAGAAAAAGAAATATTAAGACACAATAAGCCACTCATCCTGCAATACACCTATATTTACATCTTTTTAAAAAAATATTAGATTTGTTTAGAAAGAAGCCATTGATGTGTTTTCAAAAGTAGTTTCTTGTGATGTTCTCAAGGCATACTGCAATGAGAAGTGATTGGTACTGAGTAGGTGGAGACCAGGGGTGTACACTTCTCTTTCAAGGAGTTCTATTGAGCAGGAAAGGGTATAGAATGGTTTCTAGAGGGAGATGGGAACTTATTACCTGTCCATTTACTTATTGTGGTGAGGGGGACTTAACATATTTATATCCACAGAAAAAGGTAAAAGAAAGATATAGAGACATGAAGATATTGGAAAAGAAACAATGTATATGACTATTATAATCTTATATTTGTCATTAAAAGTGTGCTTTTGTGTGTATATTTGTATGTGTGTGTATATATATATACACATATACATATATGATATTTTTTGTATGCATATTTTAATGTTTGTACATTTGCTCATGTATATATTTATATGCATAGACAGATGCATCTTTTACTCTATGAATGCATAGAAATAGCCCAAAAAGATGCATGACACATTGTTTATTGCTGTAATCTTTGTAGCTGGAGACTGAAAGAAATTCTGATTTTATATTTATCATTTTCTCCTCTTTTTCTTATCTTTTAATTTTGTAATAAAAATAAATAATTTTAATAAGAATAAAGAATAAACCTTCATAATTTAAATAATTATAACCTTTATAAACCTTTATAATTTTAATAAGAATAAACTTTTTGGATAAAAAGAGAAGAATAAACCTGTGGAATTTTAGAAAACATGCAGAAATTGAGGCCTTAATCCAAGGTGCTCTTCAGTTAGTGAAATGAGTTACTAAAAGAATCTTTACAGGTGATGCATGGCCATGGAGGGAGAAAATCACTGCTTATCTCAACAAATGGACACAGATTCAGAAAGAAGGAAAATCTGAATACAGTAATTATATGGAAGATTTGGATTAATGGGGAAAATGCTATAAAAAATTATATCTGTTTAAATAACCTATGGGGAAATGAATCATAAAGGTGTCCATCACTCATTGAACGAATGAATGAATAGATGAAAGAATGAAAGATGGTACAAGTAATATTTTCTTAAAGCCTGTTGCTATGCTTTTAGGCACCAAATTTCTGTTGGTGTTACTAGCCATGAATAACTAGCAAGGAAGAAAGATCTATTAAGATGACTCCAAAGCAGAACATGCCTGACATGTTAAAGCATAAAGTAGCAATGTTAATGTTGGCCTAAAATGAGTCTTTTAACATTGTAATGAAGAATTGCTCTTGGGTATTGAGTTACATGCAAAATTATATCTCAGAATCCTAGTCTATTATTCATTCTGAAAAATGTGTGTGTGCCTGAGTATGTGTGTGAGTATGCACATGTGCAGGGGAAACTTGGATTAAATGGAGAAAAATATTCCTGAGAAATTATGATGTTCAATATTGCAGCTGAGGTGGCAGATAATATCTAGCAATCCTTAATACTGCCTTTAGGGACTAGTCAGCTTCATTTGGTTTGTCCATGAGAAAGTGAATATCTCTGAATATCTTACAATAGACATGTCCATATTTTTTCCTGTCCTTAAAGCAATTTTCTAGCCACGTAACTGTAAATCAATGCCCATAGGAATTTATTCATTTATTATTTAACTCCTTTTTCTAAGTGATCTAAGTAGCATAGTATATTAAAAAGAATATAAAACAGACTACTAGAGATTAATTTCCTCTTTAACAGTTTAATATGACTGGTATAGATCTTTGTTCATCTTTGACTTCATTGCTGTATTTGGATACACCCATTTGTCTTCATTCTATCTTTCACACATAAACTCAGATGCCTTTACATTTAAGATAATGACAGCATTCATATGATGGTCACATCCTTAGAAAATGTGTGATTTTAAGCATGATTTTGTTATAAAAACTTACTCAAAAAATATATCCAAAATTTAAGAGTAAAGAAAGAACTTTCAAAATGCCAACAGTATTTGCAATTTAGTTTTCAGGTTTGGATTTAGGTTTTGGTTCGCAGTGAATAATTTGTTTAACTGCCTTGAGCTATAGCAAAAAGCAATATATTAATATGAAAAACACAAATATGAATAGCATAACATATAAACTATTGAAAATTATAAGCAAGATCATATTTGGAGTTAATAAAGAGTAAGAGTGGTTCTTTTTCCAATTTTAACAAAAAAGGGCAAGGAAAATGTCAGTGCCACTGATCACTGGATGAATGCCATACATTCAACATACTGCTAACTCTCTAATACACTCTAATAATTCTGCTATCCTAACATACCAATTAGTAGTAATTATCTAATTGTAGTTCATAAAAGTCTTAAAAATGAGGATGTTAAATGCCTGGATGTCATTAGCCCCCTTTCACCATATTTATTACACCTTTTATAGCTAGACAAGAATGAAGAAGGCAATGTTTAAAAATCTTTTTAAATTTTCAAAGATTTCAGGAATACTAATGCCATCATTAAGATTTTTAGATTATATTGTACACTTTTAATCAACATAAGGGATTTTTTTCCAAGATAAGTAAAATGGTAGGTAATCTTAAATGGCGAATATACCATATGATTAATATTTATGCATATTTATTAAATTATACATATGTAATTAAATAGGTTTACTTTCCACTAATTTAGATTATTACTTCCTTTTATTAAAAAGAATGCAGAAATTATATTTCTACACTGAACTAACAAGCAAATAATTTTCTTAGTTTTTACTTCCCCAAATTATTAACTGGAATTATTACAGTATTCCTCTTTGGATCTGTCTTCCCTTAATCTATATTTCTATAGGACACCTGACCAAACCACATTTAAAATCTCAGCTAAAGAAAGAAAAAGATCCCCTTGAATCATAAAAGCCATTTTAAAGGCAGCAGGAGTTTGGCATTATTGAAGGTCATACCATCACTGAAATGAGCTTTTACTTCCTTTTGAAAATGATAATCGATGTCTTGAATATGTCTATTTTTCTTAACAGAAAGTAAGAAGTCACCTGCATTTCTGCATTTCCAAGTTCAGACTCCTGCAAATCTAGTTTGATTGATGGGAAAGCAAGGGAATTAATACTTTTTTTCTTACCTGATTTGGCACCAAATCTCTTTTCCTGTCAATAAACCTGGCTAGAATACGTGTGTGTGTTTGTTGTGTGTAAGTGTGTCTGTGTGTGTATTCAGTTATGTTATTCTTACAGCATGGTTCAAACTCATAAGAAGTGTTTGCTGTCATATCTTTGATGGCTGTATTCTGATAATGGGTGACAGGACTTAATGAGAGAGCTAGCAAGCATTGTTGACATAATAGCAACCCCAGCTGTCATTGCTTTAGGGTAAGAGACCTGCAGGAGTAGAAATTGAGTGATCAGCAGATACTGCAGAGGAGATTAGATTAAGGAGCGATCAATAGAACAATTCTGTTCCACAAATTTTATTGTTATCCCTCCACTAGTCGAGCTGAAATGTAGGATCTGATTGATTCGTTAGATTACCATGTATTCAAACATAGATGACTAAACAGAATTTGTAAAGCACATGGAGGGCGTTAACCTTAATCACCTTAACCAGTTAAGCAAATTCCATGGCTCTTATTCGCAGCTTTCTTTAGTTTTAAGATTTATTCTATGTAAAACTGCTATTTGTTTTACTATTCCTTTATAATTTAATTTACATAAGATAGAGATAGTAAATAGCAGCCATTCTCAGCTTTTAAATTTAACCTGTAAAGTATTTTTTGGAAAAGAATTGGATAGTGTTGAATATTGTGAAAGCAAGAGTGGATATAAAATACTGAAGGGAAACTATTATAAAGTAGATATACTTATTGGTTTAAAAATAATAAAGATGAGTATTCAGTAAAGTTACCACTTAATACAAGGCTGAATTCCTTTAGAAATTAACTATTTATTTCACGGCATTGGCAGCTTTAACCAAGCAACCATAAGCAAAATTATGTAGAATTAAGATTTTTCTAAATGCATTTCTACTTTCCTTTTATGGATTCAGCAGTTCTACTTTGGTTCCTTCCATTCTTACTCATATCATAAAACAGCTATTTATTATTTAGTTACTGATCTAGTTGTTATCCTCATTCTCCTTATCCCACCTGTTTGCAACAATATTTGAAGTCTCAGGCTAACTACCCCCTTTTCCTTGAAAATTTTTGCTCTTGATTGTTACTGAATCAACACTACATCTATCATCAGTTTCAGTGATATCAGTATACTCATAGATGACACTAACATGCAGTGAAACAGGGTAACTGTTCTTCTCTTACAATGATCTCTCCTTTACACATTTACATGCACCCCCTATTGTCATGCATACCCTAAAATACCTTAATATCTGCATTTTAAATATTTGGATAATAAGAGTCTTTGTTAATTCTATGTTTACTATCCCTTATTTACCCTTGCAGCTGAATGTGGACAGAGAAAAACACAACCATGCTGACTGACTTACTTCTCCCACTTAAAAAACTTTTTATACATATATATAGATAGATAAATAGATACACACACACATACTCACACACCATTAATCCTCATGTTGTTGCCATTCCAACCACTTAGATTGCATTAAGTTTGTTCTCTAGATTCTGTGAAAAGGACAATGAATCAATATTTCATAAGGCCTTGTATGTACATAAGAGTTTGATTGAAACATTTCCAATTGAAGGTCACTTTAGTGGATGTAAAATCCTCGGCTCATATTTTATCTCTTTGCATATCTTAATTATGTTACTTCCTTGATTTCTAGTATAAATTATTACTGTCACAAAGTCTGTTAATAATTTCATTTTGTTTTCTATTGTAAGTAATCTGATATCCTCTTCCACCTCAAAAAACTCAAAAGATTTCGATTCTTCTTTAAAGTCAAAAGTATTAGTTATTCTAGATTTATTATTTTTTTATAATAAGGAATAAGCTGGAAGGATCACAGAGCTGGTAATATGTGCCTAAATGTTATTTTTAAAATAAAAGGTGTAAAGGAATAAACATTTTAAAAATTATTAGAGTAATTAAGCAAGAGATTAAAAGTTTTAAGAGGTTCCTTGTGATATAGATATACATACATATAACAGAAGTCTGTGAAGAAAAAAACTATAATAGAACAAGATAAATGCTAAAAATTATTTGAGAAACATTTTCTGTAATAAAATTTTGAAAAGAAAAATAAAGACTTGAAGCACAATTGAAAGATAATTTTAAAATCCTGAGAAAATCAATCTATAACCTTGTACACATTAAGTATATTTATTTGAAATCTTCTATTTGGTAACTTAAATATATAGTTCCCTAATGAGTCTGTTTTGTTTTTGGTTTTTTTTCCTGGTTTTAATCCATGTTTTCTTGCTTTTTTATGACCCTAGATATTTTTTATTGTGTTCCACTGTATTTGTAATATACATACAAATAATTTTAGAACAAGAACGATGTATTTCCTCCACAGAGGAGAACATAATTTCAGGGACTGGCATAATTTGAACCTGGCCTGCAGGAGACATTTTTACTTCCACATGGTACATATTCTGAGGGGGATCTATTTTGAGGCTTAACACAAAGGGACAGATATCATCCCTTGGTGGGTTTTGGACTCTAATCACTGTTGCTCTACCTGGTGAGGCAGCTAAAAGTTCTAATCTGTATCTCAGATTTTCGGTTATCTGCTCTGAAATCTTCAAATTGTTCCTAGTAAAAAGTGACCATAAATGTTAAGATTACTGCCCCAAGTTTATATATTTTTTTCAACTCCTAGCCTACTTATTCATTTTCTTGATCATTCTCTGAGGCCTTAAGTAAATATTGTATATGTTTCCCAGATTTTCTTGTTTCCCACAATTCAAGGTAAGGTCCAAATTATCTAGTTCAAAATTATACAATACAGAAGTTCTTGTTAAATATTTTTAGAAATCTTAAAACCTAAAGATATGATCCTCTTTTGACAGATGAGGAAAATGAAGATCATAAAGATTAATTGATCATTCCTAGGTAATGTAGCTAAGTGAAAAAAGTAGATTTAAATGCCTTTATATCTCAGTACAAAATCTATGTTCTTTACTTTTATATGAAGCACACTTAAAACGTGGCTACTAAGTTTTAGGCTCAATTCTCAAGGCTTTAAAAATATTAACTCTTTTAATATCCTTAAAAATATAATAAGTTATTATTCCCACTTATCAATGAAGGCAACAAAGCATAGATAGTTTCAGTATCTTGTAGACAGTTTTTAAATACAAATACACTGGTCTTGAATGTATTCTCTTAACCACTTTTCCCATATAACAAAAAAAATCTTTAAAGTATAGAGTGACATTCCCTGAGTGGCATGGGAAAGAGGCCTAAACGTTCTAGAGGGGCGGAAGTAAACAAGGTAACCAAAGGGGGCAGAAAATAGAAGGGCTGGAGACATTTCCAGAGGGGCAGCAGCCACAGACTGCAATTACTGTTCCCTTCTGTGCCCAAAGTCGGACCTTACCCATTTCTTGCAATGTCAATGTCTCAGCAGGACCATTGCGAAGTCCACATGCTTCAGCAGCTCCCGAACAGCTCTTAGTATCGGCACGGCGGAGTCAGAGTGTCCCACTAGGTAATTCCGACCGGAACCTTAGGGGGAGACCCACGGGTTCCAGGGGATGTAGTGAGCGCCGCCCTGGAGGACAAGAGCGGGTACAGGGGAGTGAATTATAACGGACACTCTCTCCGTCCACCGCTATATACCCCCATTCAGCCTGTGATCTCTTGAGGGTGCTGGAGAAAAAGCAACCTGGCACCCAGAATGCTTAGAGTGGTGAGAGGTATTCTGAAGAGGCCCCTAACCTAGGTGGGGAATCAGAGAGGACAATGAGCTGAAAGAGTTATCTAGGCAAAAAGGGACGGAAAGGGCCTTGAAGGCAGAAATTGCACAGAGAAAGATGCTGAGGTAGAGGAAAAAGAGACCAGACTTTTAGGCAGAAGTGGATTTGCAGTGAAGATAACGAGGCTTAAGTTTTAGGACCTGTCATTTGTACGGCCCCTTTCAAGGCCTTGTACCTAATTTTGTTATTATTTTCTTAAAGTGAGCCTTCTAAATTGTGTAAGCTTTAGGCCCACAACACTTGAAGGACATGATCAGGTGAGAAGAAACATCAGTAGTAGTCGAAGGACCAGGAAGCAGGCCCTTGAGGTTAAGGAGGCATTCTGCTGGGTCACTTTTAAAAATGTTTCCTCCAGAGTCGTCTGCCTCATTAACAACTTTTTTGTTCAATAGAAAAAAAGTATAGTAAAGAGAGAAAAAAAAAAAAAAACAGTGAAAAACAAAGTATAATGAAAGTTGATAAAGAATGTGAGGGTCAGAATCTGGAATGTGATGAATTTAGTTTTATAATCTCTTTCAATTCTATCAACATTCAACAAGCATCAATTAAAAATCCACTATATAAATGACATTCTACTACTGATTTCTCTTTATTTTGAAAAATGTTTGTGTGTGTGTGTGTGTGTGTGTTGGAGGTAGAAAAAACAAAGTTCAGATGAAATAATATATCAGAGAAACAAAAGAGATGAATTAAGTGTACAAAGTAAATACTAAACACTTTTGAGCATATATTGTTAAAAGCAAGCACATTTTCTGCCCTAAAACAATCTGCACTATAGTTGAGAAAACATAGTTGAAACACATTAAATGTTAAATAACTATGAAAAATATACATTCTGTTTCAAAATATAGTCTATAATTAATGGATTTCTACAGCTTCTATAACTTCAAATAAGAAATATCATAGATAATAGCAAATGAATGATAATGATAATGAGGAAAATCTTTATCATTGTAATAATACCATATTGTAAACACATTTTATAATTTTCAGAGCATTTTCACAAACAGGCAGATTTATATACTTATTTGGTGACAGTGGTAAAATTTATTCAGCAAAATACATTGCTAGCATATAGTACAGTTTCAATAAGCTTATATTGAATAACTTGAGTACTGTATTCAGAATGCAATAAGCGCTGTTTTTGTGTTGAAGTTGTATATAATGGTGGATTGGTTTTACTCTTTTTCCACATAATTCAGTAAATATGTATGGAATGTCAATAGGCCCAGACAACTGGGTTTCATGCATATTTTTTACCTCCTTCATTTGCTATCGAGGGTGAGAAAATACATTCAATATATAATTTTAATTCATAACATGATTTATGGTGTAAGATTCTCCCTCTTCTCAGCATCCCCTATTTTTTTTACACAAAATCCCTTTGTTTTTTAACGACGGAAAAGTTTTTAACATAAGAGATTTGATTAATAGTTATATGGATTATATTCTACAACGGGACCAAACATACTTTACTACCCGTGGTCTTCAACTCTCGGGACACGGACCGTAGTGGTCCATGGTCTCTTAGGGACAGGGGTACCTTACCGCTCGCCTGTGTATAAGTTGTCTTCCATAAAACTGGTCCTTTGTGCCAAAAAGATTGGAAACCACTGCCTTACAATATTAAAAATAAATAAAGTTACCAGATATCTCTAGAGCGAAGGTCTTAATATTTCAGAATTATCAGTCTACACTTTAGAGACTCAGAAAATATTTGAAGGAAAGGTAATTTTAAAAATCACCTAATCAAATCCTTATTATATATAACAAATGATAGAAGTAATGGAAGCCCAGCAAGAGTAATTTACCAATTTTCACAGCTAAATAGCACCTAAAAATGGGTTATCTCCCCGGTAGCAGGGGGTTTGTAGGAGGAAGAGAAGGAAGGGAGGGGGCGGGGTTCGGTGCCTACTTTGGTGAGTAGATGGCGGTGGGACAGAACAAGTGCAAAGCTCAGGCAGATGAACTCTGCTCTGGGCCTAGAGCCAGCGGGGCGTTCAGAACCGAGTCAGCACACCCTGCGAGTAGGAGTCGGGCTGCTGAGACGTAGAGGTCCTCAGGCGCCAAGTCCAGGCTTAGGCCCCACGGAGAAGTCCAGCTGCAGCGCTTGTACTTGTGGAGCGGCGGCCGCCAGGCTCATGACCCCCTCACTCACCTCCAGGCAGAGAGATAACAAAATAGTCCCACGCCTCGGCCCTCGGCCTTGAGGAAGTGGACCAGCCGACAGGTGGGGACCCTGGGAAGGGCACGAGGCCTACCCCAAGCAAGGGGTCCGAGGGGATGCGCGGCACTTCCATCGGCATCCCTGGCCCCCATCTTCCCCTTGGGATGGGGCTTTGCCAACCTCTGGAACTGCAGTTTCTGGAAGTTGAAGTAAACACCTGTGCTTTCTTTCTGGCCGCTTGACTTTGGGGCTGGAATGTGGCCACTTAGCAGAAACGCTGAAAGAGGCACAACATGTCTCTTTCATTGAAAAGTGTCACCAGACCCCACTCGGCCCTGCCGAGGACCGCTGCCCGCAGCGGCTAAGGCTCTTCCGGAACCTGGCTGGGTTCCCTACGGGCCTGTCGTGGGGTTTTGGGGACCTGTCGGGGGCTAGGCTCAAGAGCTGTCACTGTTGGGGTTCCCAGTGGCCTCGGGGCACCCAGCCAAGGCCCAAGGTGTCACTGCCATTGTGCTGCGGCCGTCCTCCTCAACATAAACAAGGCTCACAGAACTTCCCAGGCACTGGGGAAACCTTGGGGGCCCCCAAGAAAGCTGCCAGGAGATTGGGGAAACTCCTGCAGTTCTTTTTGAAGTACTTGGGTGTATCAGCAGTGGTTTCCTAGCTTTCCTAACTTGACAGTTGAAGATGGTTTCTTAATAGTGGAGCTTGTTTACCTTTCCTGTCTATCAGGAACTGTGAAAAAAGTGACACCCCAGCCAAGAGATTCCAGAAAAGAAACCGTTTCTCTGTTCCCCATATCTATGAATATCAGACTAGGAGACTAAATCCTGTTTTAATCACTAACTTCTAGGCAAGTTCGTTTTATTTTGGCTTACCAGTTCATGATCCTTAGATAAATAAAAAAAGCTCCCTTTATCTTTCAGGTTAATTATAAAATCCTTATTGTTCAGTAAATGTATATCCCAAAAAGTTAGTTACTATGGGGAGAGTAAATGAGATAATGTGGGCAGAAATGTTTTGTAAAATGGTAAATAAATGTAAGGGAGTGAAAAAAAAAGGGATTATCTCATTTCAGTATAGAATTCTTTCCTTCGAAAAAGGTGTAGCACGCCTTCATATTATTATGTCATTACTTTCAATAGTATCCTCATGTTGAAATGTTCATTCTGCTTTTATAGTCTTTAAACGAGTCTAAAATAAGTTCAAATATTAACCTAGGTTAAAATACATTCTAAGATGAATTAATAAACTCAAATGTAGATGATGCTTCTTGAACACCATATTTTTCTGTTTGAGACAGTCATCCTAAACCAGTTGATTTAGAATGGCAATGACTTGTATGCTAAAATATTTACTAAACACCCACATGTATATGTATTACCTAGGCTCTTCTAGGCTCTTCTAAGCACCTTATAAATAATAATTCATGAAATTTTATAATTTCCTGTGAGCATTTATAGAGAATTTTATAGATCAGGATGGAAAGACAGAGAATTTTGTAGATCAGGATGGAAAGCCCAAATTCCTACAGCTAATCATTGGAGCAGTGAACTAAGTTCTTTATTTAAAACAGTATTTTAAGCTGTACTTTGAGTGTTTAAGTCTGAACTTTTCTAACTCCTCTTTTCCTACTCCACCACACTCTTTGTTGCCATAATTATATAAAAAGCTAGGTAAGAAGTTTCCTTAGAAAAATATTATTTTTTAAGACAAAAGCAGTTGTTTTGCCAACTGCTTTGCCATCTAAAACTGTGGCTAACAGCCATAAAAAGTAAACTTTTTAACATGCAAATACTCAAACTCATACTACATGAGGACTTTTGGGGGAAAATGATAGCAAACACAATATACATTTTAAAACATTACATAAGAATTATACTTCTGCAAAATTTAATCTTTATTTTGAACTCATAATTCTTTCTTATATCATGCCCTTATAAATGAAAGCGTGCATGGCCAAGTAGAGAATTTAGAAACAAATATAAATGCATAGAAATTTCTGTTTCAGAGACTGAAAGTATAATCCCAAAATGAAAATTTTCCCACTTAACACTGTCAAAATCATTTTCTCATTTGACTGTTTGCTCTGCTTATAATCCTCTAAAGATAAATAACTCAATCTTAAATGTTGGTTTTTGGTATACTGAGTTAATAACTCAGAAAAAGTGGTTGATAAGTATCTGACAAATAGGAGAAAGAGTGCAGAAAGTGTTTCCTGCTGAGCAGCTCTCCTCATGCACTGCTAGTGGATTTTAGAGGTTACTAGGAACCCTAAATAAATCAGACATTTGGCTAACAAAAATGTTCTGCTCACTTTCTCCTACACCCCTTTCTTTGTTCTTTTTCTTCCTATTTTAGGCAGAGAAGGGTCTCTTTGCTTAATAACATAAAGAATTTATCGTAAGGAGATACTAAGTAAAAAAAGAAAAAAAAACTAAAAAAACATATTAAAAATGGACTAAAGGCAAAGTTAATAAATTACTTTAGAAAGAACTAGATAGGATGGTCTTTGAGAACTTGGCCTCCATAGACCAGGATGAGAGGAGGAGTGAGCCAGCATGGCAGATAAAAAACAGAAAGAAGCCAAGGATCTGAGCCCATGATGCTAAAAGATAATCAGTTGGAAGAATACAGAAATAATGCCACAATCCTATAGACTATGTGACTGTTTCTGAATGGTTTCTGACAAGAACTTTTTTCCTTTCGAGGAATAGTACTTGTCCACCCCACTAGATATGGGCATACAAAATGGAGGACTTACACCTAGTAGTGCTCTTAGCCCATTTCTACAAACAATACAATGCTGTTATATAAGGGATATTAAAAAATGATTTGATGGTTTGATATTTTGGAGTACAGGCTCTAATTATCTTTCTTTAACATAAAAGGAAATAAGCAGTAAAATACGATTCATAGAAACTATCTCCTCTTCCTAGATATTCTGAAGATGAAATGCTCTGGGAAGTTAGCTTAAATATCTACTATCTTTAGTGAAAAAAAATGGGTTGGGGGAGGGTGGAAAATGGAATTTGTCTCATATTTTTTAATTCAAGCATATGATTAGTCTATCACTGAAAAAAAGAATTTTCCTGAAAAACAAAGAAGAATGCCTTTGTTATTTAATGGGAAAGATGTCAATGGGAATAAATGCAGATTTGATAACAACACAAAGTCTGATGATAATTTCACAGCACATATTAGTGCCCCAGTAATATCTTCATCATCTTTGATGCTGCTCCCAGTATAAAAATTCCTAGAAGTGTCACTCTAAGTAACAATATATAATACAAAGGACATTCAATAAATGCTGATCATGAGTTATTAATATATATGAAAATTCAATTCTTTTTATTTTGTGTTTTAATTAATTATGTATTACATGTACAAAATTTCAAAATTATTAATTTGGACATTCAGAATTGTATGTAATTATCTAAATAGAAGGTGAAAATTATACTCAAAAAGTATTCTATTAAACAAAATATAAACCTAAATACCTAGTACTGGGGTTACGGGATCAAATGGCAGGTCTACTTTTAGTTCTATAAGGTATCTCCATACTACTTTTCATAGAGGTTGTAATAGTTCTCAGTCCCACCAAGAGTGTATACGAAATATATATATAATATAAAGGTGTATTTCATGCAGATGGAGTATATTTTAGAATATTCTCATGCAGATTTAAACTGGTGCTATCATAAATTGTGTGTGTGTGTGTGAGAGAGAGAGAGAGAGACTGTGTGTGCCAGTGTAGTGGTGATGGGTGAATATTATAATTATATGCTGTATAATTATATGCTGTAAATAAATTTATTAGGAACAATTTGTGGTGAGATTTGTTCAATAATAATATATTGAAAAATAATGGCAAGCAACTTTTGGAGAAATTAATTATAAATAGATCAATCAATTCAATGCCATCAGCAAGGTTAACATTAAGGTGTGTTTGGGGGCAAAAATGAGAAAAGTATACTCTCTCATAATTGTTCAAGGAAAATGACACAAAACTTCCTCTTTCATAGAGGAAAGGTTAGCAGAACACGCACCTAGAAGATTCTGTAGATGTAGACAAAAAATAATGGAATATTGAAACTTTAGGGTCAAGGATTGGCATAAAAGCCTTAGAAACAGGATATAGTTGTCAGTCAATTCCCAAACTACAATGTATATTACACTGGAAACATAATAAATTGAGCAAATGCAATGCAAATAAAACTGCTGATAGACGTGCTCCTAAAATGTATGTATAGTGATGTCGATGTTAATTTAATTAGGTGTTTTATGCCAGACAATTTCTCTCCAAAAATTCTATCCTGTCAAAAGTTAACAATCATCTTTCTTAATCTAGCAAACTAAATATGACACTGAATGATTTTAAATAACACTGACTCTTCCATAGGAATGATGATATGAAGCATGATGTTTGATTTTTTATGTAAAATATGAATGCATAGAAAGACTTGAATGATGCATAATATGGAAAGATGACTCAAAAATAAAAATATGGCTGCTGAAATAAAAACATTAGAAAAATGTCACTAAGTTTATTGTCATAGATCTCCCAATATACTTAGCCCAGAAATAAGTTTTCTGTTTGTTGAGGTTGATAAAATTTTTAAATGAGGTTTAAAAATTAACAAGTATCTACTGAGTGTTTTCTATATTACTCAAACAAAAGATTTCTTTGGGAAATAAAAGGGGGTCAAATCCTGATGCTATCATGTTCTTTCACTTCTCATTTTCAACTAATATATGTTATTTTCTATCTTTCTCTTCTCCCCAGAAATACCCTAGAATACAGCTCAATCAGCCTGTGGTTGCCCAAATGTGATATAATCTCAATTGTCTTGATATCATGTGTCCCTTGTTTTGCTCATCTTTGTGTGTGTGTGTCTGCTCTGTCTTCTCTGATTTTTTCACTTTATTTATTTTATTGAATTATTAAACAGGCACACAGGGATGCAAACATCATTAACATATATCTTTATGAAGTATTCCAATAATCACACTCATGTAACTACCAATTCTATCAAGAAAAACAGTCTTCCCAGCACACCAGATGCCCATTTATGCCCTCTCAAAACAAATACCCTCTCAAAGGTACCCACTACTCTGATTTCTACTACCCAAAAATAGTTTACCTGTTTCAAACTTCATATAAATTGAATTATCAGTGTATTCTTTTGGATCTGGATACCTTTAACAACATTATGAGATTAATTCCTATTGTTAGAGATAGGCGTTTTTGTTCATTTTCATTTCTTTGTATTACTCCATTGTATTATATAAATGTACTACAATTTATTGATTCTCTTTCATATTGATGGACATTGGGTTTTTTTGAATATAGCTACTATAAGCATATTTGTGTGTATATATATGTGTGTGTGTGTTTTAGTGGATTTATTTACCTTTTGAGGGATGTATAGATCTAAGAGTGATGCTAGTGTTTCACTTATTAAGTTCATTGGTCTTTTCATTTGCTTTGTCTAATCTGCTATTAATTATATCAAGTGTGTTTTCAGCTCAATGATTGCGGTTTTTACCTCCAGTACTTTGAGTTTGGGTTTTAAAAATATGTTCTATGTATCTCTTTTTTATTAACAGAAGAAATACTGTTATTATAGTACATTTAATGTGCTTATATACTAATTCTAATGTCCACATCAGCTCTGGGCTGGATTCAATCAATTGATTTTTGTTTTTCTTAAGGTCATATTTCCTCCTTCTTTGTATGACTGGTAATGTCTTATTGAATTCCAGGTATTATAGGTTTCAACTTTGTTGGTGGTGATTTTTTTTTTTTTTATATTGAGCTTTTTTTCTGGATGCAGTTAATTTACTTGAGAAATATGATCATTTTGGGTCATGTTTGTAAGATTTGTTTGGTGGAAACAGAGAAGATCTCAGTTTTGGGCTCATTATTCTCCACATTTAATGCCAGACCAATCTCAACTCTCTCTTAAGTAAATTCAATTATGAGGTTTTTGAACTCTAGCTAGTGGGAACAGATACTATTCCCAGCCCTGTGTGAGCAGTGAGTACTGTTCCCTCTAATTCTTTCAGGTGGTTCTTTTCTCCAGCCTCAAGAAGCTTCCTTACATACATGTGCTCATTAAAATGTCTGTACCCCATAATATCCTGAATTAAAAAAAATAAATAAAAATATTCTGCTAAAATTTATAAATACCCAGGAGCAGGGAAAGAGGATAATGTTTTCCATATATACTTGGTTATCTGTGCATCAGTTTACTATTTTATTTACTTTGGGTATAGATACAAAAATAGAATCATACAACACACCTTTATAATTTGCCTTCATACTATAGCATGGTATGTATGTATCACAATTCATTTTTAGTTTTTGCCCCATTAAAAAATCTAAATATTTCTTTGTGTGCATGTTTATTATTTTAGCATATTTCTGGATTAAGCAACAATGTAATAAGTAAGCAAGGTAATAGAGGATTTGAATAACCAAACTCATTTAATTAGAAATGTATGTTTGTGTCTTGCAGTGAAAGCTCATGCAAATTTCTTATATCAATGAAAAATTTGCAAAAGTCAGTCTTTCATTTAACTATAAAATTGTTATGATGTCATAATGAAACTAGAAATTAATAACAAAAATTTTTCAGAACATAAGAACATAAGAATTTCAAAGTTAGAATGCAGTCTACCAAATTACTCTTGGAATATTGAATACATTTAATATGAAATTATAAAATAAAACATAAAGCTTCACATCAAAACATATGCTATAGTAATGGACCAGAATTATAATTTGAATCTACCTTGTATTATATTTGTGTATCTTAACATGGTAATCAGAAAAGAAGGCAAAGTTATAACAGGATATTACTTTATATGCTATATATAATAGTGAAAATATGTGAAAAATCTAGAAGTCCAACACTTATAGACTGCTTAAGTTGATTTTTGCATATCCATTTTGTATTTCAATATTTTTATGCAAACATTAAAATAACAAAATTAAGACAATCATTAAAAATAATATTGCTTACTTGAATATATTTACCATGGGAAAATTTTCACATCATATTGATAGGAAGTAAAAAGAATAAAAAACGTTCATACTACAATCCCATTGTAAACAAATTGCATGAATGTTTACAGATTTGTATCTAGAAAAATGTTCATTGAATGATTAGCAGATAACTCACAAAGATAATGGATATTGGTTTCTTTTCCTGTATACATGTTTTTGTATTATTGAATCTTTATTAAAGATAGAAATTATTTTTAATCAGAAAAACAATAAAACTAGTTTAATTAAATAAATCTCAAATTTGTTTTCAATACAAAATTTATACCTTGAAATATATTCTGTTAAAGTAATTTTTCCACATGTTGTTTTATAATTGGATATTATTCACAATGTTTGAGAGGATGCAAAATTATCATTCTTGATTGATATTATTTACTACTTAAAAAGGCTTGTTAATGAGGAAATAAAGATGCATTTTATATATTTTTTAAATTTTTCACAAGTAAAATTTCTGTTACTCTTGATTTTCTATATATATGTTACCCTGGATTTTGTTCATGATAATTATTAAGAAAGTCCCTGGATAACAAATTCCTATGCAATTGTATACTGACTGGCGTCCAAAAGCCATATGAAATTAAGATAAATATAAGCTACATCACATTTTAATTTTTATTCTATTTACTATTATTTCATTCATTTATATAATTTTTAATTCATTTATAAATAATTCATTTATATACTTTTTCAAAAAAGAATGAGTATATGGAGAATACAGTCTACTTCCAATACCTGGTCTTCATCCAACAAATAATAATTCTCCTAGGAAGCAATTCATATACATACACAAGCAGTGCACATGTCCACACAACACATACACATGTTTCTACATTTTTATATCTTCCTTACTTTGTATCTTTTTTGATCAATAACTTTTTTTAAATGTTCAATATTAGTATATAAAGAGCCTAAAAATGATTTCTGTACTCAAAATATTTTGTTGTATTTATTATAATGTGTTTAGTCTTCACCTTTTGATGAGACTTTAGATTATTTCTGCTTATTTGTTATCACATTTTTCTATTTGTTTTACAAAATAGGTCCAGAGTTACATTTGTTGGAATAGATATTTCAGATGAAATTTAGAGCATATTGAGCCATTCTAGGAAGGTTCCTACCACATTAAAAATTGTTCCATTTGGTGCTAAAAAATTATGATTTTCTGTACATGAAAAACTATAAAACATTGATGAAAGAACTGAAAGCACAAATAAATGGAAAGATGTCTCATCTTCCTAAATCGGAAGAATCAATGTTTTTTAAAACATCCAAACTACACAAATAAATCGACAGATTCAATATTACTGCAATCAAAATAACAATGGCATTTTCACAGAAATAGGAAAAAAAACCCTAAAATTTTATGGAACCACGCACTAGCCAAATTTGTATGGATCCTGAATAGCCAAAGCAATCTTGAGCAAGAACAAAACTGAGGCATCACAGAACATGATTTTACAGTCTACTACAAATTCATAGTAATCAAAATGGTATGGTACTGGCAAAAAGAAAAAAAAAAAAAAACAGATAGAACAATGGAACAGAATAGAGAACCCAAGAATAAATCCATGCATTTATAATCAAATGATTTTTGACAAAGATGCCAGGAACACACAATAAGGAAAGAACAGTCTCTTCAATAAATGGTGCCAGGAAAACTGGATATCTACACACAGAAGTGTGAAATTAGACCCTTATTTTACACAGTGTACAATAACCAACTCAATTCAAAACTTAAATATAAGATAAGAAACTGCAAAACTACTAGAAAAAAACATAAGGGGAAAGCTCTATGACATTGATCTGGCAATGATTTCTTGCATATTACCCCAAAAGCATACATGAAAGAAGCAAAAATAGGCAAATGAGGTTACATTAAACTAAAAAGCTTCTTTACAGCAAAGAAAATAATAAAGAGAGTGAAGACACAACATAGAAATGAGAGAACATGTTTGTAAACTCTACCTATGATTAGAGGTTAACATCCAAAATATATAAGGAACTCAGTAGTAAGAAAACAAATAATCCTATTAGTAAATATGCAAAGGACATGATTCTATATTCTTCAAATGAACACATGCAAATGACTAACAGGTATATGAAATAAATGCTCAAAATCACTAATCATCAGGGGAATGCAAATTAAAGTTACAATGAGATTTCACCTCATGCCTGTTAGAATGACTGTGATCAAAAAGACAAAAGATTAGTGTTGGTAAGAATGTGGAGAAAAAATGAACTCTTGTGTCTTGTTGGTTGGAATGCAATTTTGTTCAGTCATTATGGAAAACAGAGGCTCCTCAAAAAAATTAAAAATAGAACTACTATATGATCTAGGATTTCTACTACTAAATAAATATCCAAAGAATATGAAGTCAGTATTTTGAAGAGCTATCTGCTCCCTCATGTTCACTGCAGCATTATTCAAAATATGAAAGATATAGAATCAACCTAAGTGTCCATCAAAGAATGGATAGATAAAGAAAATATGGAATATACACTCAGTGGAACATTATCTAGCCTTAAAAATTAGGAAATCCTGTCATTTTTGACAACCTAGATAAGCTCAGGGGACATTATGTTAAGTGAAATAAACCAGGTATCAAAAGCTAAATAACTTGATTTCACTTATTTATGGAATCTTGAAAAGTTTATCTCATAAAAGTAGAGAGTAGAACTGTGGTGACCAGCAGCTAGATGGGGGGGGACGCGGGGGGGGGGGAAGGATTGAGGAGATATTGGTTAAACTATACAAAATTTCAGTTAGATCAGAAAAATAATTGCAAGAGATCAAATATACATCATAGTACTATAATTAATAACAATATATTGTATATTTGAAAATTGCTAACAGAGTAGATTTTGAGTGTTTCATAAAAACAAAGTAAGTGTGCTAGATAATTAATGTTAATTAGCTTGATATAACCATTCTGCAACATAGAGAAATATTGAAACATCAAGTTGTATACCACAAATATATAAACATTTTTACTTGTCAATATTTAAAGTAAACAAATTAAAAAAAAAGATGAGATTGAGTATTAACAACAAAAAAATGTCATCACAATCCCTAGAAAAAAATGTTAGAAGAGTATGATGTGTAATTCACCTGGTAGCACAATACTTCTCATTTTTTCTCAATATCATCATTATCCAGTTCGTTAGATTATATTTGAAACTTTGACTTTTAAGTGAGTAATTCCTAATTTTTATGCAGAAAAATCAGTCTCATCTTGTGAAATATCTCTTGTGGCATGTCTAAAAATTTTTCTGAAAGAAAAATGGTTGATTTTCTATCATCTAGATTCATTCATCAGTCTATTTTTTCACTGTTTATTTTTCTTTCTCAAGTATTAGTCCTGGCATTTCTGAAATCTAATGCAATTAAAAATGCAATTTGATTAGATAAATTAGATCATATTGTTATACTGAAAAGTTTCAGTGAAAGTAATGCATTAGTGATTAGTGATAATAGGAAAGTAAGCACCACTTGGTGTAGCACTTGATGTAGCTTTTTAGTGTTTTCTCAAGTTCTGAACAAAGATTTCAAGTTTGTATACTTACTATATTATTATAAATAAAGATTTTTTTAGGAAAAAAGCCCACAAAACGTCTTATGTACAATATAAAAGCACTGAAATAGTTTTCTGACCTTTTGACTCGTAGCAATAAGAATGTCTTTGAGAACATGTGCTCAGTTTTTCTCTAAAGATGTTTTTGAGTGGTAAATATTCAATGCCCTCTGGTTCTTTGAGGAAAAAAAATCATTATTTCAACATTATATGGCAAAGTGTCAGAGATTACATAGCTGTTCATAAAAATATACTTAGATAAGTTTGGAAGTAAGTATTTGAAATTTTGCAAGGAATTCATATACCTGAAAGCTCAACCATACAGAATAACTTTTAAAAAATTGTTAAAGTGGTTTAGCCACATAGAGAAGCTCTCTTTTGTGAGAGTTTCTCTCTTTTGTTGAGAAAATACATAGTGTAAATTGAATTCTACCATGACAATTGAAAAGGGCATGCCTGTTTTTAAAGTAAGTGCATAAATGATTGTACATATCTTGATTGAAGTGAATAAGAGAGGCATTGATGAAGTGCCCTTAGAAGTGGTATTAAAATTTATATCATATAGTTTTTTCTATTCCCATATAGCTCAAATATCTGTGATATTTGTTACCTAAAGTTAGTTAGTTTTATGAGTCTCTTCTCTTAAATTTATCTTACTATTTCATCAAAACATTATGAAATGTGATACTCCATTGTAAATCCTTGAAAATAAAAGAACCATGAAAAATTCCAATGACAATTAAAATTCCAAACTAAAGCACCTTATTTTTGAAATGTTCCAGAAATGTAAAGATTATTTGAAAATGTATTATAACATCTTCAATAATTAACCAACATCTTTTAAAATATTGAGTGAAGTTTGCCAAAGCTAATTTCCTAGTGCATATGATCTTTTAAGTGCACTGACAAGACCAAAGGATTATTTTTTGTGCTAGTTAGGCTGTTATATTCTGGGCTACCCTTACTTACACTTTTCCCACATAGTCTGTATAAACTGCTGGAGCACAAGAGGCCCACCCCAAAATAAACATACCAACGACAAAAACAATAATAACCACTCCACTAGTGCATAGTGGCACTTGATAAATATGGCACTAAAATTTAAAGTGCTCTCTTTTGCTAGAAATAGGAAAACAATGTAGTAATTGCATACACATCACACTGTGTTAAACCAAAAACAATGTAACAAGGATTGCTGGAAGTTGCCAATGCCAGTTTTATATCTCTTTATAATTCACTTTTTAGTTCCCAATCCTACCATTCACCATTATCCCCACGCAGCAGAAAATTTCATTTCTGCTTTGTATTTACAAGATAATAGAATATTTTCACCAATTTCTCCTCTTCCCACCCAACTCTCTTTTAACTTTTTCTTCTTCTACAGTTACTGTATTATATCCAGGTCACCACTCAGTGATTTATTCATCCACTCCTAGAGGGCCTTAACTTCTAGCATTAAAAGCCCTTGCCATATGACTTCTTGGCAGTGTTTTGGACCTTAATCAAGCCCATCATTTCTGGTATTAAAAGTTTCCTCACTTTCTTGGTTTCCTTAGCACCACTCTATCTGGTCTTCAGTCTCCTTTGTATGTTCTTCTTATGTTAACTATTACAAAAATAGTAATATCTTTTGATATTTATTCTAGAATTTCTTCTTCTCTCACTTTATAAATTAAATATGGCAAGTCGATATATTTTAATGGCTTTAATTCTTAGCTATAAGCTGTGGAAGCATACACCTTTATATCCATACCAGTCTCACATGTTTGGCTGCCTACTTTTTCTTTTCTTTTGGATGTATGAAAAACATTTCAAAGACAACATCTTCAAATCTGGACTGTCATTTTTTCTCTAAAACAGTGTTCTTTATTTCAACCCGTATCTGTTTGCACACGTCAAAAACCTGTGAGTTAAGCCTGTTTACTCATTTGTTTTTATATCTCTTAAATACTCATCAAGAACAAATATCTCCTGAATAATTCACTTTTCTGCATATTCATGGCTATCTCTTATTATTTCTGTTCTGTCCTCTTAATTGGACAAATGGTTTCCCTCTCCACTTATTATCCTGAAAGCACAAACTTTATCTAGTCACTCATAACAGCTTCTCAAAGTCTATATACTAAAAGTCAAACAGTTTATAATTACTTACAAGACTTCCCTCTACTCTTAATGTAAACCCAACTATTCTTTGTGTTTTCAAGTTTTACTTTCTATCCTGCTTTCTTTCACCTCCATCTTTTTGTGCACTGATTTCTTCCTGGTTGAGTGTTCTCCACATTCTGAGTTTAGTTCCTAATTACCAGATCTCAGTCCTGGATGAAATGTCACTCATTGTAGGAGAACTTCCTTGGTGTTATTGTTTCTAAATGCTGATCTTTTTAAATTAAAATTTAATATTTATAATGAGCTAGAGGGAAGATGGTGAAGTAATAATCACCAGGAATCTACTTTGCCCCAGACATAATTGCACTTGCAGAAAGTGTCTGATGCAACTATATTTGAACTCAGGAGTCTATTCAAAGCTTGCAACTCCAGAGGAAGACTTGGATGGTGAATTGTTGTTAATTTCAGTCAATTTCAGCTCAAAGCAGGGGAACAGCTACTTATCCTCCATTCTTCAACCCCATGGCAAGCAGATGTGCAATCATTCTTGGAATAGCTTGCACACAGATTGTGGGAGCTAGTATGAACAATAAGGACCATGTCCTCCAAATATCAGGGATCTGTATTCTGAGCATTGATTGCTGCTTTGATCTTGAAAGTGTAGGCACAAAGGCAGGCCACCATTGTTGCAAATATCTCTCCATCTGGCTGAAGTGACTTTCAGGGGATTTAAAGGGTCAGCATGTTTTTAAACCTTTATTTTTCTCTTTTTCCCTTTTAGAACCCTAGCCATTTAAAAATTTAAACATTCAAAAGCAACCATATATAAGGTGTACTTTAGAAAAATCACCGCATATCCCAAGGAAAAGATGCAAGCTCAGAAAAGACCTCAGAAGATTTTATATTCACATGTCATTTTTTAACACAGAGAGACCCTACACAAATTATCTTCAAAAACAAAAACAAAAAGCATCGAACCCTAATAAAAGAAGAGAATTTGATCTCCAGACTTACCACATTTTAAGATTCAAATGTCCAGGTTTTACCACCACCAACAAAAAAATCACAAAGCATACTAAGAAATAAGAAGACAGGACTCATTCAAAGGGGAAAAAATTCAACAAAAACTATCCCTGAGAGAGACCAAATGGTGGACTTACTAGACAAAGACTTTATAATGACTATCTTGAAGATGCTCAGAGAGCTAAAATAAGATATGGATGAAGTCAGGAAAAAAATGTATTAACAAAAAGAAAATATAATAAAGAGATAGAACACACAAAAAAGAATCAAAAATACAGGGAGGGAGTCAGTGAACTTGAAGAAAGGACACTTGAAATGATATAGTCTGGGCAAATAAAAAAGAAATACTCAGAAAAAGTGTACAGAGATCTAGGGACCTGTGGAAATCTTGAAGCGAACAAAGATATGCATTGTGGAAGTCTCAGAAGGAGAAGAAGAGCAAGAAAGGGGCATAGAGATTATTTAAGTAGATAATGGTCCCAAATTCTCCCAATGTGATGAAAGATATGAATATAAACATCTAAGAAGCTCAGTGAATCCAAGCAAGATAAACTCATAGACAGCTACATTGAGGCACATTATAATCCACAGTCAAAAGCCAGAGGCAAAGAGAGAACCTTAAAAATCAATAAAGCAGAAACAAGTCATCAAGAAAGCCTCAGTAAGATTATCAGCAGATTTCTCATCAGAAACCATGGAGTCAAAAGGCATTGGGTCAATACAGTCAAAGTACTGATGGAAACAAAATAAAACAAAACAAAAACCTGTCCACCAAAAATCTTATGTCTGGCAAAACTGCTCTTCAAAAATGAGGTATAAATTCAGGTATTCCTAGATAAATAAGGGATAAGGGGATTTGTTACTTCTAGATAGATCTGCCTTGCAAGAACTGCAAAATGGAGTCCTTCAATTTGAAATGAAAGAAAGAACACTAGACAATAACTTGAAACCATATGAAGAAATACAGACCTCTAGAAATGGTGAATTTATGGATAATTATAAAATATAGAATATATATCTTTGGTTTGTAATTACACATTTTGTTTTCTACATAAGATAATAATGCATAAAAACAATTATTACTTTATTTTTTGGACACACAATGCATAAATATATAATTCTGTGACATCAAAAACTTAAAGTGATGAATATGGAGCTATTTAGAAGCAGAGAAATTTTATTTTATTGAAGTTAAACTGATATAAATTTAAATTAGAATATTATAACTTTAGAAAGTTAAATGTAATCCCCATAGTAACCACAAAGAAAATAGCTATAGAATATACATAAAAGGAAATCAGAAGAGAATTAAAACATTTCACTACAAAAATTCAACTAACATAAAGAAGAGAGTGATGTAAAAAAGTAAAAGACAAAAATTCTATAAGGCATGTAGAAAATAAGTAGTAAAATGACAGAAGTCCCTCCTTATCAGTAATTACTGTAAATATAAATGGACTAATCTCTTCAATCAAAAGACAGAGATTGGAAGAATAGCTAAAATAAATAAAGATTTCAAGATATGCTAGGTAAAAGAGATTTGTTTTAGATCAAAAGACATAAATAGGTTGCAAGTAAAAGTATGGAGAAAGGTATTTTATGTGAATAGTAACTGTCTTAGTCCATTTTTGTGTTGATATAACAGAATATCACTGACTGGGTAATTTATTAAGAAAAATTTATTTCGTACAGTTCTGGAGGCTGGAAAAGTCAAGGTTAATAAGCCCACATCTGGCAAGGGCCTTTTTGCTCTGTCATACTATTACAGCAGGGCAAAGAGAAAATGAGAGTGATCAATAGGGAAAGGGGGCTGAACTCATTCTTTTTCTCAAGAAAAAATTCCTGATATAACCAACACACTTCCACAATAATAATATTAATCCATTCACAAGGCAGAGCATTTATTACCTAATCATCTTTTCAAAATCCCACCTTTCGGCCAGGCGGGGTGGCTCACGCCTGTAATCCTAGCTCACCACAATGTACAATAAATCTTTTGAACTTATTCCTCTTGTCTAACTGCAAGTTTGTGTCCTTTGGCCAGCGTCTTCTACTGCCCACACTCCCTTCTGTATTAGGAGTAATGAAAAAAGTAATGACAATTTTATCATCTTCTTTAAAATACTGATATCATTGTTGACAAGCTCTTCCAGGAAAAACTATCAAGTCATTGGAAAATGTAATAACACGTCTAATGTTTATCAATGGAATTAGAAAATACAAATTAACCTTTATCAATGGGAAGATTCAATAAGAAAAGCATTTATAATATTTTTTTTCACACAAGATATCTATAAAATTCTCTTTTTAAACTGCATTTATATCCAGAATAATGGGTACTCAAAATCAAAAAATAAAATGAAATAAAATAAAATAAAATATACTAAAATAATACTAAAATACATTAAATGTAAATGTGATTTAATGTCAAAAATAAATATTTTAAATTATAGAATTATTTTTAAAGATGATATTATGAATTTGGCTTACCCAGAATAAGAAAATGAAATATCTCACAATGATAAAAGGATATTTTAAAAACTGAAAAGTAAACTTTGAAAGTAAAATATAATTTCATTATATTGAGAATATGAAAACCCATACAAGGCTAACAAAAATCTGCTTTTTCCATTAACATTTAAAACAAAAACACCATGTCATTACAATATAACATATTAAACTGGTTAATAATGAATTACAATTATCAATATTGGAAACCTAAATTGTTTCACTCCATAATACAGTTGATTTTTATTAATCCATATATCAATAAACATCCATTGTATTTGTTAAATGAATTTAAGGATTTAAAATTTTCTTACACTCTTAACAAAATATGTGTAATAGTATCGTTCTTCAGTAGATACTAAAAGTAGCACAGACAAAATGACAAAGATTTATTTTTACTTTTTTTGTTTCTCAGCTAAGCAGGAGAGGAATTCAATTATATTGCCTTTCAGACAAGTCCTTGAGTAGTACCCCTAAGAGGGAAGGATATTCCCTATTGTGCATGAAACTGTCAGTAAGAAAATGATTATATTCGCTATGTCTAAATGTAACATAAGCCAAAATAAACACCAAACGTAAGCTAAAATAAGCAACAAACAACAGAAGAAATTTGCTATGTGGCATAAATTTTCCACAATCAAGAAGTGAAATAATTTTAGATGTTTGAAGCTTATGAAGAAAGAAAGAAAATTAAGTTGAGAAATGTTATCTCTCGGGTATCTCTGAGCCTCCCTTTTCTTGTGTCTGAGGAAACTGGATTTCTATTGCCTAATGACCCTTTAATAATCCAAACTGAGGCAACTGCCTTACAGGGAATGCCTAGTGTCCACAAGACCAACCCCACCACTACTTGTTGCCTCTATTTCCTATAAGGAGGATGAGAATTCAGCATCCTTCATGCTAGTAGTTCTTAACGTATGATTCAGGAACTCTTCAGCCTCCCTGAGACCCTGCCAGGGGTCCTCAGTGTATCCTAATTATACCAAAACCTTATTTAGTCTTTATGCATTTAATAAATTAGCCTAAGAAATTACAATTGGCTCTACCTGTTTGCTTGGTTTCTTCACTAAAACACGGACTCTGGACTCAGTGGTGATCTTTATTGAATGAGTACTGATTTTTTAATTTTTCTTGGATTATGTCGAAGAGAGGTTCTCAAAGTATGGTTCTCAGACCTCTAAGGTCTCTAAGTCTTTTTCAGGTATTCCGTGACTGTTTGCACAACAGTGTGAAAGTAGTGCTTTCCTTTTCCATTGAGTTGATATTTGCAGTCATGCTGCATTCATAGGTTTATAGCAGCGCTATTCACAAGAACAAAAGTGTAGAATCAACCTAAGTGTCAATAGATGATTGGATAAAGAAAATGTGGTATATATGTAGAATGGACTACTATTAATATTTAGCCATAACAAAGAATAAATAATGTCTTTTGCAGCAACATGGATGTAACTGGAGGCCATTATCTGAAGTGAAACAATTCAGAAACAGAAAGTCAAATACAGCATGTTATCACTTTTAAGTAGTAGCTAAATAACATGGCCATGTGGATATAATGTGGGCTGATAGGCACTGCAGACTCATAAGAGTGGGAGTGTGAGGGAGTGGGTGATGAGAAATTACTTAATGGGCACAATGTACATTGTTCAGGTGATGGAGACACAAAGTCCAGATTTCAACAATATAAAATATATCCATGTCTCAAAACTGCATTTGTACCCCTTACATTTATCCAAAAAATAAAATAAAATAAAATAAAAAGTAATGGTGGATAAGACCCACAGAATGAGGCAGTGTAAACTCTGTAATGGCAGGCATTACCTTCTTCACCTCTATGTATTCCCAGAAGAATATGCCAATTTCACTTACAAATGTCCTTGTAAAGCAATAAAAATATTAATTTTATTGAATCTTGACCACTGAGTACCCATCTTGTGAATATTCTGTGTGACAAAATGGCAAGTCACATAAAACATTTCTGCTGAATACTAAAGTACAGTTATTTTTGTATGTTGAACTGCCAGCTGTTTAACTTTGGAATATATATTTGAATTTACTATACCTTAAGTTTCCTTATCAGTAGATACATAGCTAAGCTTATTAAGCTTAACTTTCCTTATTAATAGATACATACGTAAGTTCACTCTATGTAAGTTTTCTTGTCAGTAAAGTGGGGACAAAAATAAAGTCTTTATCACAAAATTGTTATGAAGATTATGATGAAGGAATTCATGGAAAGAAGCCCTAGGGGAAGAGCATAGCATATGTACTCAATTAGTGTAACTAGTAATAATGACTATCAAGTTTTGAGTGTTAATATACACTTGATAGTATTCTAAGTGCTTCACATCTATTATCTCATTTTATATTTAAAACATAAAGAGAGGCACCATCATTAGTCCTAGTTTAAAAAAGATGTGCATCACAGAAAGGCTTGTGATTCAAGCATTTTTCGTTCCCAGCCCCAATCATGGAAATCCTATGCTATATTCTCTCTCACATTATTATCCAATATATTTTTTTCTTTTCAGTTCTATGCTATCCGTAATAAGAAAGAGTATATCAATGTTTTGCTAAATTGGACCTATAAGTTGATTATTCGTTTTCAGTGTTTCATAAATTTTCCAGTGTTTTGGTTTTGATGAACTGAAACTTTTTCCAGTCCAGCTCCATTTAGTGTCACTCAAAGTTAGTGACACTGGCTCACAGATTCAATACATGCTTTCGAGTGATTTTCATTCATTCAGTGTCTTGAATATTGAATTGAAAAGTTCCGAAAGGTTTCCTAGTGATTCCTATACTAATTCTAAATTAACCTGGAAGACATAAATTATCCTAATATTTATAAATATATAAGTACATTTAATCAATAGGATATTGACATTATTTCATCAAAAACATTTTTGTTCAATTATTGTTAATTCTTCCCTACTTTATGTTGCTCCCTCTTTTTCTTCATAAATGTGATGGTCTGAAATCTCCCCTTTTTATCTATACCTTGTAAAAAATGATTATTTTTTAAAATTTTATTTCTCTATCAAAAGTATGCCATTGATTTAGTTTTTTCTATATCACCTCTTTCTATATCATCTACTGAGAATATTTTTCTACTGAGTGGATTTCTACTTAACTTAGATCTGTAACTCCATGCCATCATCAGTTTTTCTCCCTAAACTGAAAGCATCTGCATACATATTTTTTCCTCATATATCTCTCTCAGTGATTGGACAAGTTTGACTGATTGTTGGACATATTTAAAAGACAAAATGTTTTTTTTGAATTTTTGAAGACTCAAATGTTTTATTTTTGTATTTATACCTTTCTGTTATCTTTGTGATTGATGGTAATAAACCAACTGAAATAATTTCTTATTAAGGCCAAAACATACAATTATTGCTCAAAAAGTATAAACTATGATTATTAAAAATTGATTTTTTTGTCTATATAGTAATATACCAAACCACCCCAAAATGAGTGTTATAAAAGGAAAACTAATTTATTAGACTCACAATGCCTTGAGTGAGGAATTGAACATTTCCATAGCAGGCATGCTTGATCTCTGCTTCATAATGCCTGTAACCTCAGCTGGGAAGACTTGAACAGCTGGCAATGACTCAGTCAGTTGGGAAATGTAATCATCTAAAGGCTTCTTCATTCACATATCTGGAACATGAGCTAGGAAGACTCAAAGGCAATGACTGTCTACTGGAGCACTTCCTTGTTACCTCTTTATAAATTAGGAGATTTTTATGGCAGGATGGCTGGATTCCAAGAGGAAAATCCCAAAGAAATTGTCCAAAGAGCAAACATTCCAAAACTAACAGGTAGAAGATGTGAGGATTTTTATGACCTAGCCTTAAAGGCCATATGATGTCATTTTGTCCTGTGTTATTGACACTAAACTATTATTGCAGTGTTTCTCAAGCATTTTATTGGAAAACCTGTTCATACACATATTTCTGGGCTCTCCCTCCAAAACACTTGCAAGCCTCTGAGATTCAAGGGTACATGGATCCCAACTCTTGAATGAAGGAGAGTCAAAGAATTTGATAATATGTTTTAAATTTGCCTCAACTATTTGCTCAATAACTATCATGATAATTATATATTAACAATCACACCTAACATTTCACATTAAAGTCAGGTGAAAAATTAGGAGAGATCCACTAAACTTCTCCACACTCCATTTTTCTATTCAGTGAAATAAGGGGAAATAAGTTGCCTAATGTATGTCAACCCTTTGAATCTCTAAAATGATATTACCCTTTGTAATATGATTTAGAAGGAATATTTATTTAAATGTAATTATCAAAATTGCCCAATGCCATTCATGTAACATGATTTTTGAAAGCACAAGTCATAATTGTATTCATAATCTGCCTAACAAATATATACATTTGCTCCTCTTCTATTAGATTTAGAGATACTGCTTAGTCTCTCTACCTTCATGCAAAAAGTGGGACTGTTAAGCATATCTCATGGCCAGACTGTCACATTTTTTCTATTTCATCTTGGCCTTTTCATAGCCATGCCAAACGCACATGTGCTCGTGTGTACATGTGTACACACACACACACACAGACACACACACATACACATGCTATTTTAAAGATTTAATAACTTTCAAAATGTTTCTTGGAACAGAATATTTTTAAAGGACATTATTGAATTTAGGTAAATCAAATGTCACCAAAATCAATTTTCTTTTGATGGTCAACTCTTAACCACAGCATGAAATATATAAAATTAGCAAAAGGTAAACTGCCCTTGATACTTTATGTGAAGGTCAGATTAAAGCAAGACACAGCCAGCTTTCTTTATTTTTCACAACAAAAGCAATAGGGAATCAAATTCTTATAATGTTGATAATTCAAATACTGTTGAGATGATACAAAATTTTCACTTGCAAATAAATAACTTGTGTAAACTAAGAGAATTATTTATGCCTAATGAGTTTGTCCCTGAAAGTGATTTTTCAATGCCTGATTTGGATCAATTTTTATCTTGAAGCCATACTGGAGAAAAGTTTTTAGCCTAAATAATATTTTTGCTATTTTTAAATGATAAAATAGAAATTTCAATATTATATATTCATATTCTCATGAAACAATGAATATACTTATGTTTTAATCTCTGATGATATATATACAAACTGTAAGATTTTCATGAATATAAAGCTTAAGTTCAAAAGTGCAAGATCCAATGGCTCAGCCTTAGCATCATGCCCATTTAAATATTTTCAAAGATGCTGCTAGTTATTTGCCTTGAAAAAAAAAAATAAAATAAAAAAAAAATAAATAAATATTTTCAAAGAGAGAAAGTTCCCCATATGAAAAATTAAAGAAAATATTTTTAAATGGCATGCTCTCCTTAAGCTATTCACATCATTATTAAATCAAAGAGATATCTTAACAAAAATGTTTTTAAAGAAGGCTACACATCCAAGTTAAAATGTATCATTACCAGAAGTGAAAAATGGCCGTATAAAATCAGAGCTAATGTTGATTTTATATATAATGTTAAATTGATATGAAATCTTATTCGTGAATTTGCTAGACACATGGTCAATTGCCTAATCACATGCATGCTTAGAAATTAGAAAATATAATATACATTAAAATTGCTAACGTTTGGGGGAGTAATTGGCTATAAGCTTACAATGCTGTGATTATGTTTGTCTTATTTTCTTCTATTATTGCTCAGATTTGTTTTCTTAATTATTTTTTTTAAATTTCTATCAGTTAATATAGTAGTTCTAAAGCATTCACTTGGAGGGTCTGTTAAAATGTAGATTGCTGGGTACTGTGTAGCCAGAGTTGCTGATTTAGTAGGCCTGTAGTGAAGCCCCAAAATTTGTATTACTAATTACTTCCCAGGTAATGTTGATGACGCTGGTCCTGGGAAGAAACATTAAGTATAATTTTACATTTATTATTTATTTGGTGCTTTCAGACGATCTTGTTTCTTAGAATTGGTACCTTTCAACAGTTTTGACAAATTCTTTGGAATTATATTGATATTGTCAAATATTTCTTCTGCCTCTGACTTAGAGAATCATGTGATATTTGTTTTTGCTTATATTTATGTGGTGAATCACATTTATAGATTTGGGTATATTGAATAATTCTTGCATCTCTGGGCTGAAGGCCACTTGATCATGGTTGATTATTATTATTATTTTTGATGTATAGCTGAATTTGGTTTGCTAGGATTTTATTAAGAATTTTTGCATCTATGTTTCATAAGGGATATTGATCTGTAGTTTTCTTTTTCTGTTGTGTCCTTTCCTGGCTTTTGTATCAAGGTGATTTGGCTTCATAGAATGAGTTGGGGAGGATTTTATCCTTCTCTATGTTATGAAATAATTTCAGCAATGTAGAGACTAGTTCTTCTTTATAGGTCTGGTAAAATTTGGCTGTGCCAAAAGTTAGTCTGATTGGGGACTTTTATTTGTTGGGAGATATTTTTATTGCTGTTTCAATGTCATTACTTGATTTTGGTTTGTTCATGAGTTCTATTTCTTCTTGATTGAGTGTAGGGAGGTATTGCGTTTCCAAGAATTTGTCCATTTCCTCAATGATTTTAAGTTTATGTACCTTGAGATTTTTATTGTATTTGGAGATGATATATTGTATTTCTGTGGTATCAGTTGTAATATCTCCTTTTTTATTTCTGATTGAGCTTATTAGTGTCCTTTATTTTCTTTCTGGTTAATCTATAAAGAGGTCTGTCAATTTTGTTCATGTTTTTAAAGAATCAACTCCACACATAAGATTAATGAAACAAAAGTTGGTTCTTTGAAAAGATGAAGTTGTATTAATAGATATAAATAAGATTTTTAAAAAGAGATATACCATATTTAAGAATAAGGAAACTCAATACCTAAGTTTTAGATTGAGAAATAGTGGCAAAAAATGGAACTAAATTTTTTATAATAGTTTTCTGTAAAGAAGCCCATATATTAAAAAATACCTGAATATGACACCAAAAACTTTAAAACATTTTTTAAAAAGTTATGAGAGTATTTTTTTTAAATTAGGATTAAGTTAAGGATTAGTTATATAATATTAAAATTTAGAAGTAATATATTGATTTATTTTTAGTATATTAAAATAGAATACCTTGGTAATTGAAACACATCATCAACAAAATAAGAAGATACGCTACAGACTGAAGTTGCAACACATAAACCGCCAAAAGCAAAAGTGCCTAGAATACAAACAAATTATATAAATCAGTTATGAGACATAATTTTCAATCATGGTTTAGTCAGGAAAAGGCACACTATGTATTTCAAACATTACAGATTTAATACATGAATTGCACTGGAGGAAAGATAGGGAAGGCCACTGGATGATCTTAGTTGCAGGCATGAAATTTTCAAGAGACATAGGAAACCACTAGCAATGACCATATTGTTTAAACCAGCACAAAAGTTTTGATTTTCAGGAAAACAACTAGAAGGAAAAAAGCTTAACTCACTCAAAACGTGTAATCTGAGGAGAGTCTCAAACATAACTTTTAGCCCAAAGTATAGTTGTAAAAGAATATAAATAATATAAATGTACTTATTCCAAATTATAAAATGTGAAAAATTACTGTCAATAGTTTTGGAGTTGTTTTATAAAATTAGAATAAATGCACAAGATAATGTTTACCAAGGAAAAGAAGTAAAAGATAGAAATAGATTTAATCGCACCTGATCTGGATGATAGGTAAAAGGATTTTGGTTATATGCTTCCTTATAGATTTAAATAGACATAAAATATTTAAATATATCTTTAAAATTCACTAAAAAAGAGAATATTATATCCCAGTTTAGTCACTCTATTTCATAATGTAAATGACCATACTAAAGAAACAATGTTTATACACACACACACACGTATTATACAGGTACACACACACCCCTTACTGAAATAATTATCTATCTATCTATCTATCTATCTATCTATCTATCTATCTATCTATCTATCTATCTATCATGTTAATGTGAATCTATATGTGTATACATAATACATTTTTATTTCATTGAGATTTCCAAAGAAAACATGTTAGGGGTAGAAATCAACAAAAGTTATTTAAAATTATTTTAAACTGAATTTTGTTTCCTAACCATTTTGATCTAAAAATAAATATTGCCATACTAAAAAGGTTCTAAACATTTTTTTAAGTTTAACTAAATCCTCCTTGACTGACTTAATCTAAATAAAGGACACCTATCTTTGATCTTTCAAAACTTTGCCAAACTTTCAAAACTTAACCAAAATAATAAACTTAGTTTATTATTATTATTATTGATTTTTTTATTTCAGGGTATTATGAGGGTACAAACATTTTGGTTACATTTTATTTCTTTGCCTCTCCCTAGCTAGGGTTAGAGGCATTTCCTGCCTCTCTACAATGCTCACTGTGTCCTTTAGTTATGAGTTTACTCCCTCCCCAACCGCCTAATCCCTGGAGAATATTACTACCATGTAAGCACCATAATGTTAGTCAGTACCAATTTGATGGCGAGTACAAATAGAGCCTATTCTTCTGATCTTGTGTTACCTCACTTCAAATAATGGGCTCAGGCTCAATCCACGAAAATATAAGAGGTGCTAGATCACTGTCATTTCTTATAATTGAGTAATATTCCATAGTTTTTAAATTGTAATTGCAATAATAAAAGCAAGGCTTAAAGAAAGGTACATTGATAAGCTGAGTGGTTCAAATGTGATCTAGCAAATCCTGAGCATATATGTTTTGAAATACAAAGTATGCCTTAGTTTCTTATGCCAAATTAAAATAATATATGGAAGAAATCATACTAAAGTCTTAGAACATTTTTCTAACTTTTTATAGAGATAATTTAAGTTAGACTTGACTTACAACATATATCTAGATATTTTATATCATAGATATAATATCATAGATATTTTATATCATCAGCCTTTCAGAACTTGGTCTTACGTTTTGCAATCAAATCTTGATGATAATTCTTCATGGCTATATTTATAAGATTTCTATTTTTACGTTATCACCTCAATTGGGGCTAATATTACATATTCTTAAGATCTTTTCCTTCCAAAGTTTCTTACTTTTATAATTATTTTGTAGAAGCACAATATGTAAATTTTACATTTCTTTATACACATTTATCTCTAAATTGAAAGTTTATTTTTTATTTTTATAAATTTAAGTGCAATTTTGTTGTATGAATATATTGGGTAGTGGTGAAATCTGCACTTTGTGTCTTCATCACCTTAATAATGTGTACCTGGTAAGTAATTTCTCATCACCTAGCCCCCGCCCCCACACCACCCTTATAAGTCTCCAATGTCTATCAGTTCACATTCTGTGTCCACATGGACACATTATGTAGTTTCCACTTAAAAGTGATAATATGCTGTATTTGATTTTCTGTTTCACTTAAGATAATGGCCTCTAGTTCCATTCATGTTGCTGGAAAGACATGATTTAATTCTTTTTTATGACCAAATAGTAGTCCATTGGGTATATATACTAAATTTTCTTTTTCCAATCATCCATTATGGGCACTTGGGTTGATTCCATATCTTTGCTATTGCAAATAATGCTGTGACAAACATATGAATGCAGCTATCTTTTTGATATAATAATTTCCTTTCCTTTGGGTAGATACTCCTGTAGTAGGGTTGCTGGAAAGTTTAAAAAGAATACATGATTTAAAAAATACAAATTCCTTCTGATCAGAAAGAATAAAAACACTTTAAACATACACATTTGTCTACATCTTTAGTAAGCTTTCTTTTATATTTTATCTCAAGTTCTTAAAAAAAAAAAAATCAAATCATTCCCTTTCTCTGAAAAGTAATCTTGCGATTATCCATCATTTTGGAGAAACTTCTATAAAGTTTGAGAAGGCCAGAAAGGAGGGAGGGCATTTCACACATTTTGTTAATTACAGTGTTGTAGCAGCTTACAGTGAATTTAATTCACTTTCCAAAAAATTTAAGCTAAGGCTAATTTTAATGAGAATCTAAATCTTGCCCAATTTTCAAATTGCCTTGTTCAACTTACGTGTCTCTGCTTAAATTTGTTAAGGAAATATTGCCTTTTAAGTACTTTAGAATACTTTAAGACTTTTTCTTCAGAAAACTGCCTGCACTCTAATTTTATGGTTAATTTATTTCTCATATAAACTTCAAAGTTTAGAGTATAAGGATCCATTTTGTCCTGATTTGTGGGTGTTTACTCCTATTAATGATAACAGAAGTCTTAATTTGCACTTTGTTATTGCAGGCACTTGGTTCCAAATTAATTAGCAAGTATTTTAACACTGTTGAACTACACAAAAAAGATGTAATGGTCACAGGACTTTCTAAATTGTTCAAATAGTCAGAGTACAGTTTTGAAATTAAAAAAAACCTGTAATTCCAAATTAGAACAATGTTTGACTTTTACTGCTTATTTCTTTTCATTTTTAAAATTTGAAGTGACATCATATAAAGAAGAATGTGTATAACAATATTTTAGAATTTTGTTGAATGTAGGATGGACAATGTGAAGGGATAATTTTACTTTTTAAATTATATACATGTGCTTTTTGAAGAATTTGCAAGCATTGATCATATAGTCCATAGTATACTTGAAATTAAAAATGAAATATATCACGTATATCCCAATAAGTAAATTCTAAATAAATATATTTGTTTCTAGTTATTGATCTAGGTGCACTATTGACTGATGAATAAAATGTTTTGCATATTTTAATATCTTCTTATAATTTGTTTCAAAATCACATCCATTTCCAGGTCTGCCTTAGATTTTAGTGTCAACAATTTGATAAAAATTTTAACAGCTTTTTGTTCCTGACACATTTCCATATAGTTGTCTTATACGATGATCATTGGGAAACATGAGTGTGGTCTACCTTATTTAACAGACAACTTTTGCAATGTTTTTCAAAAATGAAATTATAAGAAGATAAAAATTTTAATAATCTTATAGATTTTTCCTTATGAAATTCCATCTATTATCTTTTAACTGCTCATTTCTAAATTAAATAAAATCTAATTGATTATTAATTTAATTTATGAAATAACTAAATCAACATTCCTTGAAATTTCTATTGAAAATTAATCTTTTTTCATATGTCAAAGGAACTATATACAATATCTCTGTTCAGGGTTCTTATAAGGTTCAGGAAAATATAAGTAAGTAATTAATAAATAGTGTCCTAATTAGAAGGGCTTATTATTTCTTCTTTTAAAATTCTTATTACATAATAATATTAATTGTGAGAATATTGAAATTAGGCAAAAATCAAAAAAACTGATAATCACATTACCCAAAGCTAGCCATTGATAATATTGTGGATAATATTTTGGATAACAATTGAATATATTTTGGAAATATATGCCAATTTTCCATTCTTATAGTAGCTATAATTAGCTATCCAGATGGATGGATAGATAGGTAGAATGTATGCCGAATACACAAAGAAACATATTCAATTTTTTCTTATATTCATATCTTAAAATAACATTTTATTTTACATTCATCATATGTCTTTCTCCAAATTCTTCTATCTCTTAATAGATATATCTTTTTATATTCTTCATTTTATAAGTTATATCTTTCAAACTCACCTTTTGAGATAACAGATTTCAAAAATAAACAATACCCCACATCTAATATCTTAACCAGAAAACTAGTTTTAAATATAATGGAAGGTTGATCCTGATATTTTTAGCGAAATTTGGAAACCACTCACTCTGAAATACTACAAAGCAATTAAAAGGGTGATATTGTTTATATTTAATTTTCTGTTATTCTCCAGCTTCATCAGAAGAAAGCTTATATTATCAATATTAATTTTCAGTGTTTTCTTTTTTGATATAGTTACTTGAAGCTCTAAATTTCTCTTTAAACATTATTTTAGGTAAATCCTATAAATTTTGATATCATGAATTTTTATTTTCATATGTTTTATAACTACCAATGTGATTTCATCATTAACCCTTGAGTTAATAATGTACATTCTTCTTAAGAGACAAGAGACTATAATTGGAGTTTTTAAATTCAACTTCATAATCTTCCATTGAAAGCATTTATGCCTTTTACATTGATATAATTGGTTTTATATCTACCACATTGACATCTTTTTACTTTATCCCTCCTTCTCTTTTTTGTTTTTTCTTTGTTTTCTGGATTAAATAATTTCATAAAACAATTTCTTCCTGTTTTTATAGTATCAGCTATTTAATTGTATCTTCTGTTATAATTATTTCAGTGGTTAGCCTACAGATTACAACATATACCGTTGATTTATTTAAATAATACTTGCATTTAGTGCCTTTCACTTCTGAAATAACATAAAAATTTTACAGCTGTTTATGCCTATTCAGCATCTCCACCCTGTATTTTAATTTCACAAATGTTACGGATCTCATACGACATTATCATTGCTCTTTCAAATACTTACTATTCATTTTCATTTATAAAAATATTTATCCTTTCTGATCCTTTTCACTTTACACAATTTTATTTTACTTTATATTGTCTCTTGGATAATTTTATTTCAGCCTGACGGACTTACTCTGCTTTTTTAGTATTGCATGTTGTCTAGACATATGTCTTTTTCGGTTTTTTTCTTTGTGTGAAAATATCTTTGTCTTGCTTTGTTTTGAAGAATATATTCACTGACCACAGAATTCTAGATTGACAGCTTTTACCTTGAACATTTTCAACATCTCTTTTTATTGTCACTTTCAGTTGAAAGTGTTACCTTGAACACTTTCAAGATCTCTTTTTATTTGCATTGTACCTTCTTTGTAACATCATCCATCTCTCTGGGTTAATTTGTAATATGGAATCTTTAATTGTAATATGTCTTTTATCTTTCCTGATTTCAAGATTTTCACTTTGTCTTTGATTTTTTGAAATTTGAATATGACATAGTTTTGTTTTTCTTGCCACTAATCATGCTTAAAATTTATTGAAATTCCTGACTCTGAAGCTTAGTACCTTTCATAACATGTAAAATGTCTTGGCCATTTGCTTTTTGTTTTGTTTTGTTTTGTTTTTCAAATATTGCTTCTGACCTATTCTCTCTTCCTGGGACTTAAATTAATTGTGTATGAGATATGTTGAATATGAAACAAAATATTTCTCATTTTTATTTCTGTTATTTAAATTTTTACCTAATTTTCAAGTTGGATACTTTGCATTGATCTGTAGCTCAATTAATCTTCTGTTCTTCTCAGTCTGTTATCATATGTATCAAAAGAATTGTTAATGTTAATATTGAATATTTTAATTCTAAGATGTCTATTTTTATAGATTTGAATTCCTATTTGAAATTTCCTACACTTTTTAATTTTCTCTGCCATATTAATAATTGCTATTTTTTATTTTTTATTTTTTTATTTATTTTTATTTTTTTTTCCTTTTTTTTATTTTTGGCATATTATGGGGGTACAGATTTTAAGGTTTCAATAAATGCCCATTTCCCCCCTCCCCCCAAAAGTCTGAGTCTCCATCATGACCATCCCCCAGATGGTGCACATCTCACTCATTATGTATGTATATACCCGCCCCCCTCCCCCCTCCCACCTGCCCAATACCCTATTACTGTAGTACCTATGTGTCCACTTAGGTGCTACTCAGTTAATACCAGTTTGCTGGAGAATATATCTGGTGCTTGTTTTTCCATTCTTGGGATACTTCACTTAGTAGTATGGGTTCCAGCTCTAACCAGGAAAATATAAGATGTGCTATATCACCATTGTTTCTTAGAGCTGAATAGTACTCCATGGTGTACATATACCACATTTTATTAATCCATTCTTGGATTGATGGGCACTTGGGCTGTTTCCACAGCCTTGCAATTATGAATTGTGCTGCTATAAACATTCGAGTGCAGGTGTCTTTTTTGTAGAGTGTCACTGGATCATTTGGGTAGATGCCCAGCAATGGGATTGCTGGATCAAATGGTAGATTCACTTGTATCGCTTTAAGGTATCTCCATATTGCTTTCCACAGAGGTTGAACTAGTTTGCAGTCCCACCAGCAATAATTGCTATTTTTGAAGTCTTTCTCTGCTATGAGCAATATTATAAAACATTTCCAAGTAGGATTCCATTGACTATTTTTTCTCTTGATTATCAGTCACATTTTCTTATTTCCTTACATATTAAGAAATTTATAATTTTAAATACCTTGTAGATAATAAATGTAGAGGCTCTAGTTTATGTTATCCTACTATAAAGATGTTACTTTGTTTTCTGGCAGGCAGTTAATAAAATAAAATATAATGTGATATGATATTGACAAAGCTTGGCTATAGACTTTGTCTATTTTAATTTTGTATTTACTGGTGGAATATGCAATGTGCAGCCTCAGAAATCTCTGCTCAGCTCTCCAGGCTGCCAAGGAGTCTCTGAAGTTATCCCTGCCTATGCTTAGGGACTTTTTACACAGATTTTTTAGGGATCTCCTCTCAGGTAACTTGACTCCCCAGATACTGACTGCTGTGGAAGGCTTCAATTCTGATCTCTATTGCCTCTGCCTAGCAAAACTACCATTTTCTGCAAGTACGTTCTTTCTCTGCAATGCAATTTGAAAAATGCTTTTAAGGAGAATGCTGAACTAAATATGAACTCAACATTTCCTTTCATTGATTGCTCTCCAATACTGCAAACAGGTTTTTAACATATTTTGTCTTGCTTTTACAGTTGTTTGGGGTAGGAGGTTTTTAAATCTATAATGGTGAAGATTGAAAGTTTTATTTCAGTGTTAGATTTTTTTAAATGCTGTTTTTGCATCTATAGGGTGGTGAATTTATACTTTAGTTCTATTAAAATGATAAAAAGCATCATCTGAATTTTTTTTGAAAAACCAATCTTGCATTTCTGAAATAAACTTAATTTGATTATAATGTATTATCTTTTTTTATACATTATAGTATTTCTTTAGGCTAGTCCATGTATTGGATAAGAATTAGATTGGTGAGTTTTTTCCTTAAGTTTTTCTATTACATTTACACTCATTGTTCCCACTAGTCAGATTGGAAAAAAATCATATTTACAGTTCATTAAATAGAATATGCAGAAAGGTCTTGATCCAGTGGTGAGGAACTATTAGGTCTAACCTAACTGCTAATCAGGTCTTACCTTATGAACAGTAAAAACAAGAGTTAAAAAGTGAAAATAGTTTCCAATTAACTTAACTACATCCAAAAACAATTCTCATGAATATATATAGGGATACATAGATATCCAGCTTCTAAAATGATAAAATTACTTTTTATAGCATTTAATAAAAAATAATTAGGTATACAAAGAATGAAGAAAATATGACTAATAATTACAAAAAAATAATCCATTGAAAGCAACCCAGAATTGATACAGATGTTAGAATTCACAGACGAGGCCACTGAAATAATTATTCTTTCATTTCATACATTTAAATGCTAGAACAATGACTAAATACATTATGTAGAGACATGTTAGATTTATATATATATAATATATATGCATTCATAATATACATATAAATATATATAATATATATTTAAATCCAAACCAAACTTCCAGAGATGGAAATTAAAGGAGTTTAAAATAAAAACTACACTGATGTGATTAATGGCACATTAAATATTTCAGAAGAAAAGATTAGTGAACTTGAAAACATAGGAATACAAACTACCCAAAGTGAAACATAAGAAACAAAAGAAGAGGAAGTAGAATGAGGAAAAAGAGGAGGAGGAAGAGAAAAATACAGAACAACAGTGAACTGTTGGGCAACTGCAGGCAATATCTATATCTATCTATCTATCATCTATCTATATATCTTCCATGTCTCTTAAATCCAAATTCCAAAAGGCTCAGAAATCCCAAACTTTTTGAGTGCTAAACTGACACAAGTGGAAAAATCCATACCTGATCTCATGTACTGCATCACAGTCAAAACTCAGGTGCACACACAGTTTCATCATCATCCTCAAAGGAAAAAAGACCCTACCAGCCCACTTTAGCTGCAAAATACATTTTCCAATCATGCCCAGATTCCCTCATGAAAGCACACTCACAAAAGGTAATAATGTCATGTATTCAGGGTTGGATGTGTGAATAGCAGATTCTCCATGATGCCCCAATGGGGGCAAAGACTTACATGAATTGCTCACTGTGTTTTCTTTTCTTTTTCTTTTTCTTTTCTTTTTCTTTTTTTTTTTGCTTATTCTTTGTTCTGTGGTATAAAGATACAATTGTAATGTAAAAAGGCCTACAGATACCCCTATGGGTAAGAGTGATAAAAAAAGAGGAAGCATTTGTGTTTCTGTATAGTACAGAAAGTCCAACTATTGAAGAAACTAGACAGTGGTATAACTGTGAAATATCTCACAGAAAAGTATGGTGTTGGAATAACCACCATATATAGCACGAAGAAATGGAAGGATAAATTGTTGAAATCTTATGCTAAATGATGAAAAGAATTTATGATAAATAGGAAAACACTGCACAAAACTGAAATGAAGATCTCAGTTGTGTATTGAAAGAGTTGATCTGTCAGCATCACAGTGAATACATGCTACTTAATGTTATGCTGATCATGAAACAAGCTAACATCTAGCACAATGAACTAAAAACTGAAGGTACAGTGAATATTCAAAGGGCTTATTGCAGAAATTTAAGAAAAGACAGCAATTTTTAACGATTTGTACTAATCCTGCTAATCACAAAGCAGCAGAGAAATTCACATTGATGAGTTGGCCAAGGCTATCACTGTCGAAAGCCTGATGTCAGAACAAGCCTATAGCTGACAAAAAATAACTGATTTGGCATTATTGCCCAAGAAAGACACTGCAGCTGATGAGACAGCCCCTAACACCTTATTAAGAATGCTAAGGACAGAATAACCGTGGTGGGATATGTTAATGCAGCAGGCATACTTTAACTGTAAACTTATGTTGATACATAAGATAGACCTAAATCCAATAATAAACATTTCTAGAAGCAGGGTCTCCCAAAGACAAAACTATATTATTTTAACATATGGAGAATTCCACTGTTGGAGTTTAACTTTTAATCAGGTAGTTTTATAAGCCACTCTATTTTTCTTACCAGTATAATGAGAACACTCTCACATACTCTTATATATTCTTCTTCTGCCTCATCATTTTTAATGATTTCAGATTTTTCAGTCATATGGTATATTTTAATTTTCTTATCTGGTTTTCCTTTACAGAATAATGAGCTGTTTTTATTTTTCATCAGTATAAACAATGTGTCGTTTAGTAATCTCTTACTGTAGGTGGGTTTACTAAACTAAAAGGCATGCATATGCACTCAAAAGGCTTTTGATAGGTTTTTGTAAGTTGTGCCCCAAAAATATCACACCACTCTATGTTTCCACCACAGTGATTAAGAACACCTGCTTCCTTACATTCATGGAGTGTTAAAAAGCTATGATGGTTGTAATGGGGAGGGGAGGGGACACGGCTCCTGTTCAACCTGAGTTCAAACTGCTTTCCATGGAGTTCTATTCAGCCATAAGAAAAGAATTAATACCTCTTGATAGAACTGAAGACCATTCTCCTAAGCAAAGTATCGCAAGAATGGAGAAACAAACACCACATGTACTTGCTATTAAATTGGAACTGACCGTTGAGCACTCATATGCACAGATGGAAGTAAAACTCAGCAGAAATCAAACAGTTTGAAGAGAGGAGAAGGAGATGGGTGAAATCATATCTAATGGGTACAAGGCACACTCTCTGGATGATAGGCTTGTACTGCTTGGACTCAAGCAGTACAAAAGCAATCCATGTAACCAAAACCTTTGTACCCCCATTATATTCTGAAATTTTTAAAAAGGTGTGACATCAGGCACAATATGAAAACAGTAGTACAACCCATATATATCTAGGCTGAGTCATGTATGCTGGAAATTTATGAATGGGAAAGCTATCACTAAACACATAAAAAAAAGTAGAAATAGAGGTGAAAATTAAACCTGGTAATTAATTAGCAATATTGTTAATCATTTTTTAACTAAGATTAGAATTTAGTTAAAAGTAGTATATTTATGTAGCATATTAGTGATTACTAGTATCTTAACTATTAAGTACATTTATAATTACCAAATTATTTTTATGATCTAAAAGCACAAGGACATCAAGAATTGAGAGTAAATGCTCAGCCATTTAGATAGCTTCAGGGCAATTTTGTTTAGTTTTGCTTAAATCTTACCTCAAAAAAGATTTGATTATAATAGATAACAAAAATAATGTGTTCATGAACTAGTTAATCTCACTAGACCTTTCATATACAATAAAGGTAGTAGATCTCATATAATATTTTAACATTAAATTAAAAGTAATATAATGTATAGATATCTTAAGCACAGTGTCTGGCACATAAAAATACCTGATATCTATTACATCTTACCATATTTGAAGCATTTTTATGTCTTTATGCATATTAATTCATTGATTCTCACAAAAATGCTATAGAATAGATATTACCATCCGCATCTTACAGATGAGAAAGTCAAAGCACAAGGAGACTAAGAAAATCATCAGATCACACAGCAAAGAAGTTGTGTTGCCCCCATAAATTTGCTAGTCTAATTCTAGAAATTTTACTCCTAATCTCTGTTCTCTACTGCCTCTATGTAGTAATCACTCAACATATACTTCTCTATAACTATAATAAATATGAATTTCTACAAATTGCAATTTTTATAATTCTTATCATTAATTTCTAGATAAGTATTGTTTTGATGTTTTCTCAGAAAAAATTTTCAACAAACTACATACATATTTTAATTTGAATTAATTTTCTCTTTGAAAATGATTGTAACACATTTTGCAAGTCATCATGCCTTTGGAGAACAAGTTTCTTTATGAATTTCACAATGTTAAGAATTAATCTAGTCGTCTAGTTGCAATATACTTAGCAACAGAATAGTAGCTTCACCCCTCAGGATTATAATTTCAATAACATCCCAAAGCCTCATTCTTAACATATAAAAAATCTCTAAATAATTAGATTCCATTCAAAGTATTTTATTGCATAATTTGGTCTTGGTTCCATAGTGAACATGATATATTTTTAAGTAGATGTTATCAGCCAAGGTTTTAGATTTGATGAGTCTTCCTTCAGACGAGTGTGAGCAAACTCACCAATGTAATGTGACGACAGGATAGCCAGCTCAGCACTCTGAGGAGCAGAATTTGGGACTGAGCAGGTTTAGATAAAACACCCTGTGAAAGTCATACCCTACTTCAGCTGTCCTGCTTAGTAAAATTGCTGAAAATAGCTCATCTTAGTAGGATTTTTATTTTAATCAAATAGCCAAGGTCATAGGTATCTTCACTTACATGGAAGTCAGATGTTCAAAATGACAGTGATATTAGAATTCCAGGTAAACCAACAGCCTATTTTCACTCATCACATTTTTCTTTCCTTCGAAGATGGCATTATATACCATTTTCAGTGTATATCTATTTTTATTCTTCTAATAGCATGCATTTGAGCCTGTTGAGGCAAAGGGCTTATTCTGGATTTTGAAGACCAGGGTTCATTCTCTCCTTAGGTCCTTCTGGCTCAGAGCCACTAGGCAGGTTAACCCCTCTTAACTCCAGTTTCATCGTCTGCAAAATTAATTAATAATAGTATCCACACATGTGAATGCTATGAGGATTAAATGAGATAACATATGTAAAGAATTTGGGCCAGTGCCTAATTTAAAATAAATGTCAAATGAAATATAGCTATCACCAATTTTTGTAATAATATCTCAGGTCTAATATAGCTCATCAGAATTAGTTGTATTTCAATTGTATTGGCTATGATTGCAGATGTATTATTAGCTGTATTGCATATGTATTATTATAATTTTATTTGCCCTTTAATTGTACCCCCACTGTTAGGATTCATAATATATACACATTCAATACAGATACACACAAATGTTTATCTTATCAGCTTAGGATAGTGTGATTTTTATTTTTAATTTATGTGCACTATAAGTTAATGCTTGCTTTGAGAAATTAATGTCTATGAATTTGTAAAGTGAATTTCAGAATGTTTTAATTCTGGAAACATTAAGTAACTATATTTTATTATATTCTTTGGTGGGGAGGAATTCCTCCAGTGTTTTGTGTGGTCTGCATCATTTCTAGGCAGATGAAGAATAGAAAACAATGTTCCAGGCTAAGGGAACAGCATGGCCAGGTGACTTGGAGTAATATTAAACACACTGGAGTCATTCACAAAAATTTATTATAATCAGAGTCCACAAAGGAGAAAATGAGATATAGAGCTGGACATAAAGCCGGGCGTAGAAGCAGCAACATTGGAAACAAATTGAAGTATTTTGATTTTGCTTAAGTTCATTTGGAAGCCATTGAAAGGTTTTAAATTAGAAAGTGACATAATTATGTCTCTTTTTTCAATTTTTTCTGTGGTTTGAGAATAGATGAGAGGAGATTCATACTAGAGGTACTAGAGGTAAAGAGTGATAGTGATCTGGTCTGCAATATCATCAAAGGAATAAGACTTAGCAACTGATTGTAAGTGGAGGTTGGCCATTCTGAAGTTTCTGTTTAATTCATAGTAAAATTTACTGGAGTGGGAACACTTGAACAGAAGATGGCTTGAGGTACCAAATATGAGTTCAATTTTGGACATATTTAAGTTAAGAGTCCTGGGAGTATTTATCACAACTGGCTAGTCTATGCTAAAGAAACAAGCAAAGCCTGAAATATGAGTGTGTATTTTGACAAGTATAATCTTTAAACTTGTCAAAAACTGTAAGGGGTCAGAGAAAAATCAGAAAAAGCCTATTTGCAAACTAATTAGTGAGGATGTCACAGTCCCACATATGGACAGGGATTTCCTATGTCATAGACAGAGGATGTTGGTACTCACAGCACAGCAAGTACCATGAGCTTCTGGTACGCATGGGTGCTTCTTGCTCCACAAGCCCTGGAGGGACAATATGGAGCAGCCCTGGTGGATACTGTGCACACAATGGGTCCCTGTCACAGCTGAGGAAAGCCAAGCTTAGGAAAGCACCCATATCTTAAAGGAGACCACTAACCCTAGCTAAGATATTATTGCCTCAGAGGCAGATATTATCTTTATTGTACTGGTCAGCAAACAAATTAACCTTCTGCTCCAGGGGGAGGTATTATATTTTCCAAGGCTGTTCACTATGAAAACATTCTTAAAAAGATAGAATAGTACAACAGCTGTCACAAGATACACAGAAATATCATGGATAATTTCTCCCCAATAAGTTTTTTTTTCCCTCACACAAAGTCCATTATTTGACCTATGTCATCTCTTCAGGGCAGCTCTCTTTTGAGTGGTGATTAGGGTATTCAGGCTACTTCCTTCTTGTTGCTATGGCTATGCTATATTTAAATAAAGAAGACCAAAAAAAAAAAAAAAAGGTTATTTTTTTGAAGCTCATATAAAAAAATAATTGAAAATATGGTTAATACAATTGCATGATTCTTATTCTGTGTCAATTCATGGTGGAAGTTTTAAGTGAGAAGAAGAAATCACAATTTGCCTACTCACATTAGAAACAGAGATATTAAAAAAGACAACAAGGTAAAAAGTTTAAATTATGACACTGTTTTCTAGACATAGGCTACTGAAGAAACGACGACCAGTGCCCTTAGACAGTGCCAAAATTCTCTGGAAAATATCACCAAATAACGGGAAATTTATCCTGGGATAGGAGACCACGAAGTTCCCACAACAATAAAGAGTTTGGGGCAAGTCATAGTGATCTGACCACAGAGTGCTATTCTACTTATTGTATTCTGGGTCATTGGACCCAGTCCCTCAGAAGCCTGTCCCAAATTGGTTTTATACCAGCTGCATTAAGGGAGACTTCTTTCGTTCCTTGGCTGAAGGGGTAGTGAAGTGGCAGAGACCCACTGGTTCTTTAAACTGAAGAAAAGAAGTATGAGCCTAACCAACAGCTGCTGATTAAAGCCAATATTGAATGGAGTAGGGTGGATAAGTTTCAGATAAACATATTACTAAGTGCTGCTAAGAGTGTCTCAACCAGCTAGGACCCTCTCAGTCAGAGGGTTGTTGCAAAGCTTGGGTTCTTAGCGATATCATGAGTCCAGCATCCAACGGCAGTCAATACTTCGAATTGCTTCCCAGGCCTGATTACCTCACAGGTCCTCTCAGAATGTTATTATCACATCCACTCACTCAGGATGAGCAGAGTTAGAGTCTCTTTTTTTAAAATTCATTTTATTTTTAAATGCTTAAATTGCTTATGCACACAAGCTTGGAGTAAACAGTTATAAATAATTTATTAGATTTTGTTTGTAAAATACTGTCCAAAGTAAAACAAAAAGAAATAACAAAAGGTATTGAGTGGGAGTGTATTCTCGGTTCTTGTTGTGCTCTTGGCCTAAGACTGGCCAAACACACTGAAAGCAAGTCAGGCTTGAAATTAAGTTTGTTGAAAAGCAAGATCGGTTTACAGAGCAAAAGCAAGATACATTCACCACAGACATCCAGCAGGCACCGGGCCAGACTAACCATCCCCTGTTGTAACAAGAGGCTCTGGTTGTGTTCTGGGGTCCTGTTTTATACTGTCTGTATTGGGCCCTTCTTATGGTTCAGGGGTTACTATGGAACCACTTTGATGGACAGTTAACGACATGACTATTAGCGTTAGGTTACTCTAGGTAACTTTCCAGATCCTATTGTGCCTGGGCTGCTTAGCCTGCAGTCTGGGGAATTCCCTGCCCCCTGGCATTCTATTGCAGATTGGCAGGGAGTTCCTCCTTTCCCAGGGTGTGGCAATTGCTAGGGGTAGGACTAAAGGAGGGGAGCACCACAGATAGGGCACCCATCCTTGTCCTTCTTATCCAGGTGTGGCAATTGGTCCAGGCAGCATCATGGTGGGTCACCCACCTTCGTCCCTAGAATAGCCAGAGGTCCCTCACTATCTATCTAATGAGGATATTTTTAATCCTACCATTCTCAGTCCATAAACTATTCTAGGTGCCTCTAAATATTTTAACACCTTAGCTTACGCTACAAATGTCATAGCAAGAAAAATGCTATAAATAGGGAAGATCAATGCTATTTTGACATTCAGATGTATTTGACATGTGCCCAATTTCCTTTTCTTTTTTTTTTTTATTTCAGAATATTACAGGGGTGCAAACGTTTAGGTTACATATATTGCCTTTGCACCGAGTCAGAGCTACAGCATGCCCATTCCCCAACACAGTGCACACTGCATCTATTAGGTGTGAATATACCCATCTCCTCTTCCCCCCTCCACCTGCCCAACACCCGATGAATGTTACCTCCATATGTGCACATAAGTGTTGATCACTTAGTCACCAATTTTATGGTAAGTACATCAATATTTCTTAATCGATATTATTTATTTATGTCTGATATCCTAACCACTTCAAAATAATGTCAGGTATATTTTTAAATTATACATTGAATAAAATTAAATATTAAAATATAAAATCATGGATTTCTATATGATGCCAGAAAAAAATATTTATGTGATGTGTTATCTGAGATGAATTAACTATATTAATAAGAGCACTTATTTCAATTTTAAGATTTCTGAAAAGTTAAGCAAAGAGAAAATGTATAGAATATAGAAAAAAATATATATTTTATGTTATAATTTTTGAAAGGTATGCCAAATCCTCAATTTCTGCAAATATTGAGAAATATCACAAAATATTGATATTTCTGCAAATATCACAAGCATTCATTTACTCAAGCTCAAAATCTATCAACTTATTTTTGAAATACAATTTGTACTTTACAATAGTTTCATATTTACAGGAATAATTGAAAATATTATTTATTTATATGGAGTACAAAGAGTTTGCATATAGTTCATACCTATATTTCCAATTATTAACATCTTACATTAGTATGGTACATTAAGCACAAAGAATGATCAGATATTGATTGATATATGCTTGTTGTTAGGGTTCTCCAAGAAATAGAACCAATAATTTGTGTGTGTGCATGTGTGCGTATATATGCATGTGTGTGTATAGGGGGATATTTATTATAAGGAATTGGATCATGTGATTATAGAGGGTAAGGAATCTGAGAAATTCCAAGATCTGCATTTTGCAAGAGAGAGACCCAGGAGAGCTGATTATGTAATTCTATAGTTCCAGTCCAAGTAGGAGAGCCTAAGAACCAGGAGGGCCAATGTTATAAGTTCCAGTCCAAAAGCCTGTAGACTTCAGATCCAAGAAGTGTTGATGTTTCAGTTTGAATGAAGACAAAAAGAGACCAATGTCCTAACTCAAGGGAGTGAGGCAGAACGAGTTTCCTCTTACTCTGTCTTTTTGTTCTATTCAGGTCTTAAATTGATTGGATAAGGCCTACCATCATTAGAGAGGGAAATCTACTTATTACTTGGTATATGGATTCAAATGTTAATGTTATCCAAAAACACCCCCACAGACACACCCAGAATAATGTTTGGACAAATGTCAGGGCTTAGTCAAGTTGGCATATAAGCTTAATAATCACATTTATTAACCAAAGTCCATATATTATCCAGATTTCCTTAGTTTTTACCTAATGTTCTTTCTCTGATATAGGATCTCTTCCAAGAACACCACATTATATTTTGTTGTCATGTCTCTTCACTGTGACAGTTTTGTAGACATCCATGTTTTTGATGACCTTGACAACTTTGAGGAATATTGGATTTTGTAGACTGTCTTTTGATTAGGATTTGTCTGATGTCTTTCTTATGATTATACTGGGGTTGAGTGTTTGGGGAAGGAAAGCCACAGAGCATTCTTATCACCACTTATCAAATGTGCATATTATCAACCTGACTTATAAAGGTTGATGTAAATCTTGATCACTTGGCTAAGGTAGTGTTTGTCATATTTCCTCACTGTAAAGTTATTTTACTCTCTGTCTTTCTATACTTATTCTTTAGATGGAAGCCAGTATGCACTGCTCACTCTTAAATAGTATCTACATGAATTATTTGGAATTTTGTAGCAGGGTAGATTTTATTATTTGAGCATTTACTTATGTCCATATGGACCCATAGATATTTATTCTATGCATTAGGTTATAATAAAATGATATTTTATTTATTTTGATCTCAAATTGGTTCATTTTTGGTCACTAGAGGCTTTTCCAATTGGCTTGTGGGTTCTTTTGACATATCATTGTATTGTATCATTGTGATGTTTTCTGAGCACTTCTTTACTTTCTCTCACTAAGGTACTCCAGACTCATTTTTATATTTCCGGCCAAAGTTCTAGAATCAGACATTTTTCAAAAAAAGCATGGTTCCTTTTACTGGAGAATGGTATTAAAAATCAAGATGGAAGAATAGAACCCTCCAGCAATTGATCTCCTCTTCTGCAGGAACATCAAATTGAACAAATATCCACAAAAGAAATCATCTTCATAAGAACCAAATATCATGTGAGCAAATCACAGTACCTGGTTTTAACATTATATCAAGGAAAGAGGCACTGAAGACAGTAGAAAAGACAGTCTTGCATTGCCAATGCCACTCTTCAACCATCCTCAACAGCACCATGCCAGCATTGGGTGGAGAAAGAATCTGTGTGCTTGGGGGAGGGAGAGTGAAGTGATTGTGAGACTTCACATTGGAACTCAGGACCACCATGTCACAGGGGAACTCAATGTAGGGCAGAGAGCATTTAGAACAGCCCCAGCCAGAGGAGAATCTTCTGCCCCAGAGGCAGAAACCTGAGTTCCAGCTAGCTCCACAGCCAGATGACAAAAGTGGCCTGGGGCCCAGAAAAAAATCTGTATAGTAGTCACACTACAAAGATTGTAGTCCTTGGGCAATTCCCACAGCTATACTGAGCTTGAAGCCAGTGGACTTAGGGTGCACTTGACCCAGTGAAATACCAGCAGTGGTGGCCATAGGAGTGCCTATGTCACCCCATCTCTAAGCAGGACAGCTAGGAGAGAGTCTTCTGTTTAGGGAAAGGAAAGAGAAGAGTACAGAGGACTTTGTTTTCCATCATGGATACCAGCTCAGTCACAGTAAAATAAATTTATAAAGCAGGTTCCTGAAGTCCCTGATTCTAGTCCATAGATACTAGAAGGTATTTCTAGACACATCCTAAGCCAGAATAAAACCCACTGCCCTAAGGAAAGGAACAAATCCTAGCAGGATTCACTAACTGCTGACTAAAGAGCCCTTGGGCCTTGAATAACAATCAGAGGTAGCCAGGCAACAATCACCATGGATCTTAGATTGACTGGGCTGGCTTCAGGTGTGACCTGGTCCAGTCCCTGCTGTGGTGGCCATGAGACCATGCTCATGTCACCTTTCCCCCAACTCAGGTAGCTCAACACAAAGAATGAGACTCCTTCTATTTGGGAGAAAGAGGAGGAAGAGAGTGAAAGACTGCCTAATAATAAATGGAATTGTCCCATATCTTACCCCAGTCCACCAAGGGTACAACCAGGAGTCTACAAGAGTCACAACGTTACTGGGCTTGGAGTACCCCCTAGTGCTGATATGGCTGCATTGACCAAAGACTTAGATCAAAATACTGAATTCCCTTTGAATACCTGGAAAGACTTTTTAAGAAGGATGGACTCTTCAAGTCCTTTGCCCACTTTTTAATAGGGTTATTTGATTTTTTTCTTGCTGATTTTCGTGAGTTCTAAGTATATTCTAGTTATCAGCCCTTTATCGGATACGTAGGATGCAAAAATTTTCTCCCATTCTGTAGGTTGTCTGTTTACTTTCATGACTGTTTCTTTGGCTGTGCAAAAGCTTTGTAGTTTTATCATGTCCCATTTATTTATTTTTGTTGCTGCTTTGATTGCCTTTGGGGATTTCTTCATAAACTCTTTGCCTAGGCCGACAGAAGAATGGCCAACAAACATATGAAAAAATGCTCACCATCCCTAATCATCAGGGAAATGCAAATCAAAACTACAATGAGATATCACTTAACTCCAGAGAGAATGGCCTTTATCAAAAAGTCTCCAAATAACAAATGCTGGCGTGGATGTGGAGAGAGAGGAACACTCCTACACTGCTGGTGGGACTGCAAACTAGTTCAACCTCTGTGGAAAGCAATATGGAGATACCTTAAAGCGATACAAGTGAATCTACCATTTGATCCAGCAATCCCATTGCTGGGCATCTACCCAAATGATCCAATGACACTCTACAAAAAAGACACCTGCACTCGAATGTTTATAGCAGCACAATTCATAATCGCAAGGCTGTGGAAACAGCCCAAGTGCCCATCAATCCAAGAATGGATTAATAAAATGTGGTATATGTATACCATGGAGTACTATTCAGCTCTAAGAAACAATGGTGATATAGCACATCTTATATTTTCCTGGTTAGAGCTGGAACCCATATTACTAAGTGAAGTATCCCAAGAATGGAAAAACAAGCACCAGATATATTCTCCAGCAAACTGGTATTAACTGAGTAGCACCTAAGTGGACACATAGGTACTACAGTAATAGGGTATTGGGGAGGGGGGTAGGGGGGGTGGGTATATACATACATAACGAGTGATATGCGCACCATCTGAGGGATGGTCATGCTGGAGACTCAGACTTGTGGGGGGAGGGGGGGAAGGGCATTTATTGAAACCTTAAAATCTGTACCCCCATAATATGCCGAAATAAAAAAAAAAAAAAGAAGGATGGACTCAAATAAGCCCAGGCTTTGAAGATTACAATAAATACTAATGGTTCAATGACTATGCACAAGCATCAAGAACATCCAGGAAAACATAACCTCACCAAATGAACTAAATAAGGTAACCGTGACTGATCCGAGTGATGGAAATATGTGACTTTTCTTACAGAGAATTAAAAATAATTTTTCTGAAAAAGCTCAATGAACCTCACAACAACACGGAAAAAGAATACAGAAGCCTAGCAGAGAAATCCAACAAAGAGATTGATTTAATCTAAAAAAGTCAAGCAGAAATTCTGGAGCTGAAAAATTCAATTGAAAAACTAAAAATTTCATTACAATCTCTCAAAAGCAAATTGATCAAGTAGAAGAGAGAGTTAGTAAGCTTGAAGAAAGGCTGTTTGAAAATACATAATCAGAAGAAAAAAAGAAAAAATAATTTAAAAGAATGAAGCATGCCTACAAGATCTAAAAAATAGCTTCAAAAGGGCAAATCTAAGAGCTATTGGCCTCAAAGAGGAGAGAGAGAGAGAGAAAGAGAGAGAGAGAGAGAGAGAGAGAGACTAAGGTAGAAAATTTACTCAAAAATAATAACAGAAAACTTTCCAAACTTAGAAAATGATATAAATATTCAGGTACAAGAAGGTCATAGAACACTAAGCAGATTTAAACCAAACTAGAGTACCTCAAGGCATTTAATAATCAAGCTCCCAAAGGTCATAGATAAAGAAATAGTCATCAGGGTAGCAAGAAAAAAAAAAAAAAACAAACATAAAAGAGCTCCAATGAATCTGGCAGCAGATGTCTCAGTGGAAATCTTATAGACAAGGAGAGAGTAGTATGACATATTCAAAGTGCTGAAAGAAAAAAAAAGTACCTGGATCCTAGACTATTATATCCTGCAGAAAATCCTTCAAACATGAAGAAGAAATAAAGACTACACTGGAAAAACAAAAGTTGAGGGATTTCATTAACACCATACTTGTTATACAATAAATGCTAAAAGGAATACTTCAGTCTGAAAGGAAAGGATGTTAACAAGCAATAAATCAGCTGAAGGTCGGAAACTCACTGGTTACAGTAAGTACAAAAATACAGAATACTCTATCACTGCAATAGCAGTACATAAACCACTTATATCTTGAGTATGAAAACTAAAAGAAAATCTTAACAAAAATAATAACCGTAGCAACTTTTTAAGAGATAGATAAAAAAAAGAGATAGATAATATAAAAAGATACAAATGAAAAAAACAAGAAATTAAAATTCAGGGAGGTGCAGTTAAAGTTTATAGTTTCTTTTAGCTTTCTCTTTGTTAGTTTGTGTGTTTTTTGTAAGTAAAGTTGTCATCTGTTTAAAACAATTGGTTATAAGATATTTTTTGCAAGCCTTGTGTTAACCTCAAATCAGAAAACCTACAACAGATGCACAAAAATGAAAAGCAAGAAATTAAAACACACTACCAAAGAAAATCACTTTTACACAAAGAAAAACAGGAAGGAAGGAAGGGAGGGAGGGAGGGAGGGAGGACCACAAAACACCAGAAATCAAATAACAATGTGGCAGTAGCAAGTCCTTACCTATCAATAATAACATTGAATGTAAATAGACTAAACTTTCCAATCAACACATAGAATGGCTGAATAGATAAAAATATAAGATCCAACTATATATTATCCCCACTTCACCTATGAAGACACACATAAACTGAAAGTAAATGAATGGAAAAATATATTCCATGCAAATGGAAACCAAAAAAGCAGGAGTAGCTATACTTTTGTCAGATGAAATAGATTTCAAGATAAAAACTGTAAAAAGAGACCAAGAATGACATTATATAATGATAAAGGGGTCAATTCAGCAAGGGGATATAACAATTCTAAAATATATGCACAAAAATTTAGAGAACTTAGATATATAACCCAAATATTATCAGAGTTAAAGTGAGAGACTGATCCCATTACAATAATAGTTGGATAATTCAATACCCCCTTTTCCGAATTGCACAGATCCTCCAGACAGAAAATCAACAAAGAAACATTAGACTTAATCTACACTATACACCAAATGGACCTAATAGATAGTCACATGATGCTTCATTCAATATCTGCAGAATACACATTTTACTCCCCATCTGAAGAAACTTTCTTAAGAATAGACCATATGTTAGACCACAAAACAAGTCTTAAAATATTCACAAAAATTTAAATCATATTATTTTCACTGACCACAATCAGAAGAACATTGGAGACTATGAAAACACATGCAAATTAAACAAATACTCATGAATGACCAGTGGGTGAAAGAAGAGATCAAGAGAGAAATTTTAAAATTTTGTGAAACAAATAAAAATGTAAACACAACATACCAAAACCTATGAGATACAGAAACAGCAGTATTAAGAGAAAAATTTATAGCAATATGTACCTACATCAAAAAAGTAGAAAAATTTCAAATAAATAATTTATCAATACATCTTAAAGAATTAGACAAACAAGAACAAATTAAACCCAAAATTAGTGGAAGAAATTAATAAAGATAAGAGCAGAAATAAATGAAATGGAAACAAAAATAATCAATAAAAAAAGTTGGTATTTTGAAACGATAAACAAAATTCACAAACCTTTAGCCAGAATTACTAAGAAAAAAAAGAATACATAATTTAAAAAATCAGAAAAAGAAGACTTGACAAAGTGCAGAAATTGAAAGGATTCTTAGAGATTACTGTAGATAACTGTATGCCAATAAATTGGAAAACCTAGAAGAAAGAGATTAATTCCTAGATACATAAAACCTACCAAGATTGAACCAGGAACAATTCAAAACTTTAAACTGATAACAAATAATGAGATAGAAATAGTAATAAAAAGTTTCCCATCAACGAAAATCCAAGGACCCAATGTCTTCACTGCTGAATTCTACCAAACATTCAAAGAACTAATACCAATCCTACTCAAACTGTTCCAAATAATCAATGAGGAGGAGATACTACCAATTTCATTCTACAAGACCTGTATCTTCTTGATATCAATACCGACAAAGACCCAACAAAAAAAGAAAGCTATAAGGCAATATATCTGATAAACAGAGTTGCAAAAATCCTCAACAAAAAACTAGCAAACTGAATTCAACCACACATTAAAAAGATTATTCATCATGATCAAATGGGATTCATCCCAGGGATGCAAGTATGGGTTCAACATATACAAATCAAGCAATGTGATACATCATATCAACAAAATGAAAGACAAAAACCAAAGAACCGTTTATTTCAATGGATGCTGAAAAAACATTCCATAAAATGCAACATTACTTCATGATAAAAGCACTCAAAAAAACTGGATATAGAAGGAAAACTAAACTATGCCAGAGTTTTAAACTCCTTTTTTTTTTTTTTGATGGTGTCTTAGTATATTGTCCAGGCTGGCCTCTAAATTTGGGTCCCAAGCGATCCTCTTGCCTCAGCCTCCTCAGTAGCTGAGACTACAGGTGGATGCCGCTATACCTGGCTCAAACTCATTTGCACAAATGCAGGGACACTTTACATATAGCATAAAACAAGTGTTAATGCCTTCGCAATCATTCCTCAAACTTCTGTAACCCCCAAAGATTTATTTCTCTAGATACTTCATTGATTAAACTTCATTAAACCTGTTAAGTTGTCTCTTGAGTGCCTTTGTAAGATACTTAAAATATTCTTTTATTTCATTTTAATACTGTATTTGAAGAACAAAAAAAACCAAGCTAGTAAGAAATGAAAATGATCAAACTGCATTGTGGACAAGTTGAAACAAGAGCAGCATAATAAGAACAAAACTTGAACTGCCATTGACTGAAGGATTAAAAACACAATTGCAAGTCAAGAAATAATTATTCTGTGGTTGCAGTGGTTTAAGGGTCTGTAATGATTACTAACGGAATCAAAGACATATCAACAAATAAAGCCATCTGCAATATACAAAGGTCCCATAATCTATTAGTGAAAAATTTATGTTTGCACACATATACACATCCTTGCACACACAATTGCTCAGAAATTATGACCGGTTCAGGGTATAATGAGAAAAATATCTGTTTAGAAAGCATCCTTAATTTTGGGGGATTCATTAAGAAAAATTCTCATATGTGCAAAAAAGAAAACTAAGCAAGTTTTTTGGGCTGAATTTTATCTTCAGCATGAAGCAGATGTTTAATTTGGTTACTTTCTGCGTTGTGTGTGTATGCATGTACATGTGTATGTGTGTGAGACAGACAAATGAGTGAGAATTACTCTTGAGGGAAATCCATTTCCAAAATGCATTCATTAGGACTTTACTCAAGTGCAAGGAAAAAAGATGAAATGTTAAATTAATTTAAATATAATATGGATTTTAAAAGATTTTTTTGTCCACCTTGAGTAATTATGAGCCCAATTTACCAATGCTCAACCCATTACTGTGTCTAGAAAACTCCTGATTACATATTAAAAGAGCAATATTTTTAGGGGCGCAAAATTTGAAGCCCTAATTTTAAATTGAGGAATTTAAGAATATTCCTGCTCAAAGCCAAAATCTGTTATATATTGAGAGAGAGAAAGAGATAGAAAAAGGAGGAACATATTTACTTATCACTGTGGTTAGAAAAAAAACTGAGCTTCAAATTTTCTTTATCAAGAACTAGTGAAGTTGTATTTGGAAATTTGTTTAACCTTATCAACCCTTTCTCCACATATGTAAAAAGGGATTATTAATGCTTAATTTGTAGAGTTGATGCGATGAGTAAATTAAGTAAGTACAGAGCTATGGCACCTGTCTAAAAATAGATTCTCATTAAATAACATTCCTCCCCTTACTCCTTTTGAGAAGCTAGAAACTTAAATGACAGGATTTCTTCCACTTCAACTACTCATCAATATGGACATACCCTATTATAATACAAAATACCTCAACCTCTATGATTCTGAAAGCCTGTAACTTTGTGCACAAACATCTGTCCTTTCTCTGTGTGTCATTTATAACCATTGAAATTGTCCTTTGGGTCTTGGCTTTTTAAAATCATACTTTGCAAAACACTATCAGACTTCAATTAGTGTCAGGCACTGGCAAAAAAAGAAAGAAAAAACAGAAAAAAAAAAAAGAAAGAAAAGCAAAGCAAAAGAAAATAGAAAGCATTTAGTGCCAGAATTAGATGAACTCACATAAGCAAATTAAATAGCATATAGGCAGAATATAATATAAAATGTGTGCAGTTATACTTTTATCTCCTCAGTTTTATACTTAGAGCTGGTAACATGCACACAATGGCATCCAATAAATTTCCTAGCACGTCAAATCATCCATGTCTAGCCTTCTAAAGCATTCATTCTTCAGACTTTTTGGAGCATCTGGCTTTCCTAACTGTCTTTATTTTTTTCTTCATGTAACTCACCCCCAACTATTATATTTCTTATGGCCATTCACTTTATTTAAACTCTAATCCTTCTGGGTGAGCTTTTCAAGATGGTTAGTATTTATACCATGCTGCAACAGGTTTAATTTACCTCCCAGGCATTATAGGGCGATTAAAAAATTATTCATTTAACATTTACAATAAACAAAAGTTATTATAGGTTCTGAGGATGTAAAGGTAAGCAGTGCAGGCTGTTTGTTTTACTACTTACTGTGAACTTACTACTTAACCTGTCTAATACTCAGTTTTCTCCATTTTAAAATGGGACTAATAATACTTACATTGCTTGGTTTTCATGAATATTAAGAAGTAGTATGTATATAAATACCTAGACTATAGTATTGATATTGTTATTTCTGCTATTATTAATACTAATCTAGGTATTTCATTTATACTGAAATATAGGTACTAATGAGAAAACACAATAAGGTCATGTTTACCCTTTATTTTAAATGTTTACTATTCACCTGCCCACCCATTTTTTTCTCATCTATTAGTAATCATTAAAGGTATATCCATGTATGATCTAATTACCTAACACTATTGTACTTTTTCCAGAAGAACAATTTCTAGGAAGAGAATGTAAAGTTTCAGGAATACTAATGTTCTTGGAGTTTGGCATCACTCCCAGAAATGCTACAAATAAACACCTGAACACTGTCTCCTTCAAAACCACTAGGTTTAAATAGAATCCTGTTTAGGTTTTTGAATTGTGACATATGTTAATCCCAATGAGAGTCTCTGCATGAAAGGAATGTTAGCAGAATTTTAACATGATATTATCAGGATAACTTGCCACTTTGCAGAAAATATGCTGTAAATATTCTGACCCTTGGGAGTTTAAAACCTATAGAAAGAAATTAAATAAACTATGGTTTGACTAACTGACACCAACCACTATACATTAAGGAGTCAATAACACCTCACATATTTTCATAAATCATATTCATAAATCATAATATTATGTATATTATAAATATAACATTTTATATTAAAATTTTTTATTCACCTGTACTCTTTTTATCTGTAAGTTGATCAAATAACAAATTTCTTTGCAAATGAACGTGGCTGAAAATGTATTATCGGCACTAATGTGCTCATACACATTAGTAATATTCATTGGGTGTTGGTCAGGTGGGGGGTGGGGATGGGTAAACGCACAAGTAATGGATGTGATGCACACTGTATGGGGGAAGGGCACACTTCTAGCCCTGGCTTGAGCAAGGGAAAGTCATTGCTTGTAACCAAAATGTTTGTACCCCCATAGTATCCTGAAATTAAAAAAAAAACTCCAACTAATCATAAATACATTAAAGTTTAAAATACATTTAATAATAAAGAATGATATAAATATTTTACCAATAAAAGTTTATCTCTTAAGGCTTTAATATTTCACACACATACACACACACACACACATATATATATATATATATATATATATATATATACCTTAATGTACAGAACTAAAATCAACAAAAAAGCCTAAAAATTTCTCCATGTCTCAATACATAGGACCCAGGTGGCTTAGGCTTACTGTTCAGTCCTCATATTAGGGTTCTTCTTTCATACAAAAGGGAGAAAATAAGTAGAGAGAAATAGGGAGGAAGAAAGAAAGATAGAAAATGAAAGAGTGATAAAGGAAAAGAAGGAAAATAAAATTGAGGAAAAAAAAAAAAAACCTGGTGAATTCCTTAGAGAACATTTCTTTTCCCTAGCCACATTTTTAGACAGAGAAGCAGACATAATTACAAATAAATATTTGTTCTACTAAACTAATGACGACCTTTCATGCTCAAGACAATGTGTTGGTACTACTGATATTCTTTCTTTCTTAATAGGAGAGTCCTGGTTTGAGTTATCATGGAGGGTAAGCATGGTGCCTCCTCCCTGAGAATCCATAGGAGTGAGAATCATATAACATTGCTTTATAAGGATAGTCCCAGCCAGCTCACCATGGTGTGGATTTAAATGACTTCTTGAGATCCCTTCAATATCACCATTTTAACATATCTATTAATAAACTCTCAAAATAACTAGAACTATATGCTTTTTATAACATGGATGGACTCCATATTATTGCAGTGAAGGGAAAGGAGATTAACACACACAGTTAAGAAAACAGTGATTCATCTGTTAATTCTAACAAATGTAAGTAATAAAAGTTTTAACTGGTTCCTCTTTGTAAAGTGAATTATCCAGCATGGAATGTGCTTGTGAGGCAGGTACTACTGATGATGCAAACATGGGTGGTAGATAACTTATTTCATGAGTTTATGATTTTTCTCAATTCAAATATTTTTCAAATCAGATACTTTAGAGAAGAACAGGTTATCATGAGGTAGAGGTGACGGAAGATACTGTTCCAAAATGTGATGTTGTTTATCCTCACAATAACCATAGGAAGTAGCTATAAATATTATTTCCATGACCTTTGTAGTAATGAAAATGCAGGTCAAATGTATTTATAAGAAAAATTCAACATTTTAACTGAAATTACAAACATGTCTTAAATGAAATTCAGTTGTTTTCACCTAAGTCACAGAATATACTCACTGCCTTTGAGTTGAAATGTAGAAAACACGAGTTTTCTCTAAACCTGAGGCATGCACAATACAAGATAAAGTGTGTACACCTACCTATATATATTTGTGAAATACATCTACACATGTTTACATATATTTTCCAAATATACTTAAAGTATATAACATGTAAAGTACAACTCCTTATATTTTAGTATCTAGTAAAATATTTGAGCCAAATCTCATTTTACTTAATTAAGCAGTAGTGCACATACTCCCGGTACATTTTTCCCAATTCCGGCTGTTCTGGCTTTTGCACTGCCATCAGAGTGTACAGTGTATCACAGATTTCCATGTTTTTCCAGAAAGAAAGCAGCCCCCTTTCCTTCAATCTGACCGTGAGAAGACTGAAGGAAGGATCGTTGGCAAGGCTATTACATTGTACCACCCATCCCCAAATTCTCTGCTTGCCCACTCCACAGTGTTTTTGAAAACTTTTGACCAAGAACCCTACTGGATGAAACAAAGAATAGAAATAGCAAAATCTCAGCAGAGAAAATAAAACATGTTAGTTACTAACATATGGGTGATTTTTTTCTTACATTTATTTTTATTTTCTTGACCCATTATTCTTCTTGTAATTTAGAATCCTTTTTCAGTGTGCTACTTACAATGCTGTTTTGAAGGTCACTGATGACCTCCTGAATATTAAATCAAACCTTTCTCCAGATCTTTTAATCTTTTTAAAATTTTTGATCTTATTCGTATATCTCTGAAATTTTCTCCTCTCTGGACATTTATTGTACAGAATTATCCTGTTTTTAATGACCTGTCCTTTTCTTTTTTTATCCTCTCAGTTAGGATTCATTGATTTTATCAATTTTCTCAATCTCTTGTTCCATACAATTTGTTCCATACAATTATATCTGGTTCTGAACTCTTTCTGCAAGGCCAGTCACAAATTGCAAATTCCAGTTGGTTTCTGGAGTAAGTATGTAAATATAGTGCAACCATTTATTTCATTTTTAACAAATGAAAAATTAAAAATAATTCTGCACTGTGGGGGGGGGTGTATGCATGAATACATAGCTGGTGAATTCGGGTAAAAGGTATATTGAAGTTCCTTGTACTAACTAGTCTTGCAACATTTCCATGAGTTTGAAAGCATATCAGTCTAAAACTTTACCAAAACAAACAGATATCAATTGAATTTGTCCTCCTTTCTCTCATTCATCTTTAAATTGTTTAAGATATTTCTCAAACCTGGATTTAAAATTATACTTGTTAAGAATCAAGGGTCTAACATCACATTGTTTCTTTCAAATCCTGATTGTTCCATTACAATTAATATGACCTTTGTTTACATACTAAATTATATATAGATTTATCCTTTCTATGTTATACAGTCATCTTTAAACTGTATCCTTTTTACAGAATAAGGGCAATACTAGTATTTTTTAGAGTGTTATTGTGAATTTTAAGGGAGATATCCCCCATAAAATGATTAACATGGTTCCTAGTGTATAGCTAGAAAATAACTATCAGCTTATACAATTATTGATGGTATTATCATTTTCCCCTGTACCATCAATTTAGGCAAATTTAGGCAAATTTAGGCAAATTTAATCAATTGCCTAGTTTGTGAATCCCACATCTGCAATACCATTATTCTTTCCCTTGACCTAAACACATTATATGGTTTACTCTGTGGGCATCACTCTGAAGATTCTGTCATTCCCTGACTCCAAACTATGTTTTGAATAGCTTTTAGATGAATGGGCTTATACTGCAGTTCAAATTGTGTCTTTTCCCTTGCTGATGAGCTTTATTATTTCCCTACTATCTACCAAATTAAGTCAAAGGCCTCAGTTTGGCACTTGAAGCCTTTCAAAATATAATCCCAATAGACTTTATACTATTATTATCTTCCATTATTCTTTACAATTATCTCCTAGTACAGACAGACAACCTGGGACTCTATATATGTCTTATGCCTTCTTGCTGCTGCTTCTGTCTCATGTTGTGTCACACATTTATTTCTTCTTAATTTCTCTACCCACTCAGGTTTTCTTCTGTTCAAATCCTTTCCACAGGTGTTAAATAAGGTCACATTAAGGCAACCATTGTAAAAGATATGGTCTTGAAAATCAGTGGTTTAACACAGTAGTTTATTTCTTGCTCCTAGAAAGCCCCAAGCAGGTGTCCCTGCTTAGAAGGTAATTCAGGGACGCAGGCACCTTCAATCATGAGGTTTTACCATTTTCAATTCATGATTTCCAAGGTTACCAAGGTCATCTGCCTTCAGTCAGTGGGGAGGAAAGTAACATGGAGGGTTTTATGGGTTAGCCCTGGGGTTGCACATATAATTTCTGTTCCCATTCCTTTCCCTACAACTGAGTCACATGGTTACATCTGAACTTCAGTGGTGTCCAGCTATATAACCTGGCTGTTTGTCCAGGAAGAAGAAGAAACAGGTCTTGGTAAAAACCTTTTGCCATACTACATTTCCAGGTAATTTCAAATATCCTCTTTTCTGCGAAGCCCTACCTATGCCTCCCAGGCAGATGTCACATACAATATGCAATAGTTAAATGGAAGCACAGAAACAAATTTACATTTCTAAATTTGCAGTTAGTTATTGCAAGATGTTACTAGTAAAAATTTTGTGTTAAAAATATTATTAAAGTAGATTGTAAAACGAGATCATGTGCCCTCTTCATATAAAGAGGATGGATTCTCATCTGTATAGAATAGCACATGTATTCATACCAGATGGCAAAAGGATGAGTTAATTAATCTCTCAAGGTCCCTTATGACCTTCTAATTGTAATGATTTAAATGCATTTGAAAAGATATCTCCATTTTCTTTTCTACTGTGACAATGCACAAAACTTGATTCAGATTTTTAAGCTTTCCAAATGTCAATGCAAATGGCATTTTCATACAGTGGATTTTTTAAAACCAGTATTTCTATTATTTTACTGAATTAAAGGGAGCTAAATAAAATTGAAGGGCATACTTTCTCTGCATCTTATTATAGAGAAGTAAACCTATTGTAATTTAATAATTAAAATCATATTGCCCTGATTTTGAAATTATGCTATGAAGGTAGACTGTATTGCAAACCAATCTAGAAAATGTAAAATGTAATGGGCCCTTACCAGACAATGCTGCACTTGGTGTTTTCACTAGCTCCACAGATAGCTTTCTCCAGATGTTGCCAGGCAACAACAGCTCATATAAAGAGATTTTTTGTTCATAAACTAAACCTTGTTGGTAATACAATGAGACTCAAGACTTTTACCACCTGTTCAGGTAGAATCACAAATAAAAAAACTTTAGTCATAATATCAAGGAAAAAATCAGATTATATATTTTTATTAAAAAATATGTCAGTACCTTAGTAGAGAGATCTATAATAGGAGTGATAGCCATCACATTAATCATATGAATGTCATCCGTGTTATAGGACATAACTATAATGGTAGGCTTCAGGAAGAATGTTTCAAAATGTACAAATAATATATTGTATGACTGGGAAATTAATGGGAGCCAAACTGATGTAATTACCCTTGTGAAAAATGATCAAATTTATAATTAGTATTTAAGAGTAGTTGATACTAAGTATGCATGACCTGACAGAATTTTGCATTTGGGATGAGTGTGGCCAAATGAACACTGGGTTATACATAAACTAAATATAACATAAAATATAGAAAATAAAAACCAAATATTATCTTGAGAGCCATTAATACAAGACTGATATGGTAGAAATTTTTCAAAATATCATATAATAATCATTTTAATTGTGATCTCTAACAATAACTAAAAATATAAAGCCTTTCTATTTTCTCTCTCTGAGCACGTGTGTGTTTTGTTTATATAAAAATGTGTTCATAGAAAGATTTTGAATAGCTTCTTTTATATATTTCTAGATACTATGTGAAATCTTTACATATCCTTGCTTGACAGAGACTGCAGAAGGAAATAGGTCAGTTGAGAAAGGACGATAGGAGTGTTCTTGAGTATGAGTCAGAGAAATACAAATATAATATGTTGAATTGGATTCTAAGTACAGAATTATTTTTTAAAAGTTTACCCTGAATATTGTGTACTTATGCCTTTTTAAATTCCTGGCTTGTATAAGCACTTTACAAATATTATATTATTCAGATGCCAACTTGTTTCTATCATGCCTTTTATCTTTCCATATGCACATAATTTTAAGTACAACCGTCTTCAGCCCATGTCCACCCATAAACTTATTATTCTCTATTATTAATATACTCAGTTCTCTGTTATCTAACTTGGCTGTGACTGTTATTATCTCATTTATTCAAATTTTTGATAAATAAATTTATCGCAATTATTCAAATTTTCTAGTTCTAATATACATCATACATAGATTACTAATTTTAAAAGTAAAGTGCTATGGAAAATATCTTAGTATTAAAATGGCAATAAATAAAATTACTGCTTTTCAGATGTATAAAGTATTACAGTTTTACTTAATTCAATCATCATTTATATAAAAACTTACAATATACATGGGTACAATTGAACGTGTTTCAAATTACCATCTTTTTCCTCAGGAAGCATATGATGTGTTGGCTTTATTTAATATGATCCAAAACAGAGTGAAAAGTGCAAAGAAAAAAATATATACACAAAGTCAAAAAAAGATCCATTCTCCAAAGAGATTTATCACAATGACATTCTTTACATTACTACAGAGTCAAATCCTGTTATCAGTCTTTAATATTCTGAAGACTCCATAATATTTTATGGCATTATTTGTGTTCTATAGTTTTCTCAGTTTTGTTTCTACCTCTTTACAACTGGTTTTTGAGGTCAATGACTAGGTACAAATTTCTCATTTTGCTGAGAAATATGTTTCAATTTTTCAAACTTTGAGACAGGTATGTTACTTTGCTGGTGAGCCTAACTGCAAAATTAACCTCTTGGCATTTATATCTCTATGATGTATGGCTGTTATGCTTTAATTCTGTAATGGTTAATGTTAGGTGCCCACTTGACTAGACTAAAGAATACCTAGAAAACTGATAAAGTATATTTTTGGGTGTGTCTGTGAGGTTGTTTCCAGAAGAGATTAGAGTGTGAGTCTGAGCAGACTAGGTGGAGAAGATTCACCCTTAATGTCGGTGGACACTATCCAGTTGTCTGAGGAAGGTCAGATAGAAGAAAAACAAAGGTAAAGTGAATCGGTCTCTCTCTCTCTCCTTGAACTGGGACACACTCTTCTTCTCCTTCCCCTGGACATCAGAACTCCAGATTCTCTGGCCTTTGGACTCCAGGCTTACACAAATATCCCCCTGTGTTCTCAAGCCTTCAGGCTTGAACTGAGCCACATCAACTGCATCCCAGAGTCTCCAGCTTGCAGATGGTCTGTCATTGGATTTCTCAGCCTTCATGATGACACGAGTCAATTCAATTTCCCTAGTATGTGTGTGTTTGTGCGTGTGTATATGTATCTTCTCCTGGTTTTGTCTCTCTGAAGAACACTAACTAATACAATACTCAAATCCATGTACTCCCCAGGGTAACCCAATGAAGTATCTATTAGTATCTTCATTTTGTAGCTGAGTAAAGTTGGGAAACATATTGCAAATATTATGGAAGGAATTATTTGTAAATATTATGAGTCTATTTGAAACTTCCACTTCCAGTATGATGGAGTAGCTGACTAACTTTTTGCTGATAACAACTAAATATCTAAAAAGAGAGAGAGATGGAAGCAAGAACTGATGCTGGAAAGGTATGTTTTGATTATTGATTTCCTATTGCTGCAGTGACAAATTGATACTAACGTAGGGCTTAGCATAACAAAAATATACTACATTACAGTTCTGAATATCAGAAGTATGGAAAGGGTCTTAAGGGGCTAAAATCAAGGTGATGGCAGAGCTGCAATCTTTCAAAAACTCCAGGAGAGAGTCCATTTCCTTACTTTTTTCAGCTTCTGGAGGCTTCCCACATTCCTTGGCCAGTGATTCCCTTTCAGCAATCACATCACTTTGAATTCTGCTCCTGTCTGACTCCTTCTTTGACTCTGACATCCCTGCCCTTCTCTTATAAGGACCCTGGTGATTACATTGTGCCCAGCCAAAGGGATGGTCCTCTGGGCGATCTCCTATCTCAAGTTCCTTATTCATATCTGTGAATATATTTTGCCACATTAAAAAATATATTCACAGGTCTCAGGAATTAGAAAATGGGCATCTTTGAGTACCCATTATTCTGCCTAACACAGAAGGAAAATGGCACTGAGATGAGGCTCCACACGCCGCTGCTTTATTCTCTTGGCATTTGACATTATGCAGCACGAACAGTCAGAGTCTGAAGAGTCACAGCTGGTTGCATAGAGGATGAGTAAAACAAAGCAGCCTACAGCTTCCAACAAAGTCTTTGCCTGGATAGACAAATCAGATTTCTGGGCTACCAAGAAAGCCAGAAATTGAGTGGCCAATGTCATATCGAAAGAAGACTCTAAAGAACAACCATAATATTCTGCATAACATTTCCTCCCAACACATAAAATGACCCCTAATCTGTATTTGTGTGGATTTAGAAACCAGTAATGTTAACAACTCTTATGGACAGATACCAAGGTTACCCCTCCATCCATGATTTCCGCATCTGGTATTCAGGATCTTGTAAAATCTCTTTCTCTTCCCTTAAATGAAGGCGAGACCTATGACTTCCTCCTACACATCAGAACCTGGCAAAAAATATTACTGTCATAGTTGTTTTACATTATATTATATAAGACTTTGTCTTGTTAGAAGACTTTCTATAGAGACTCCCTTGATGGCTTAATTAAGTAAGTGGTCCTGATATAATTTTTAACATGATAAACACCATGACCAACTTCTAGGACCTACAGGTTGAGAGAGTCCACCAGCCAGGAGGCATCAAGAAGTTGAGCTCTTAGTCATACTGCCACAAGAAATGAAGTCTCTTAGCCACCTGAATGAGCACTGAAGTGGCTTCCTTCCCAGCCAAGCTTCCAAATGACAACACTGCCCGACTGATATCTTAAATCAGCCTTGTGAGAACCTGAACAGAGGAACAGTGAAGCCATACTCAGACTTCTGATAACATAGAAACTATTAAACAATATGAAATAATAAAAGTATATTTTAAAATGTACTTTATTTTTAAGTGATTTTCTGTGTACATAAAAATTGAGCAGAAATTATGATTTCCACATTTCCATATATACCCTCAGACCTCCTCCCATTTTCCTGTATTATTAACATTTTGCATCAGTGTGGTGTATTTGTTACAATCAGTAACATAATATTGATGTTTATTTGACTATTTTCTTTCTGTATAAATATTATTTCTCTCTTAATGTAGTATTTAATTTCTCTGTTCTGCCAGAAACTGATTGTTTCTTATGTTTAATATTTAAAGGCTTTGTTAGGTAGATAGTGAGGGATTCTGAGTCTCCTAGGCAAGAGAGTGGGTGCTATTGCCTTGGTACATTGCCCCACATGGGAAGGACAAGAGTGAGCCCCAGGCCCCCATCTTGGTCCTGACCCACCCTAATCCTGCCCTGAGCTATTTCTATACCTGGGGGAGGAGGAAATAACCTATGAATCTGCCAATCAGAACTTAGTGCTTCAGCTGCAAAAGAGTGCAGAAGATTCTCTAGCCCACAAGCTAAGCAGCACAGATACCTTAGAATCCAGAGATTGACCTAGAACAACCTGCATGCATAGTAAAACATGTCATGCAATTCCCAACTGTCCAATAAAAGCGGTTCTGTGGTGACCTCTAAAACACGAGGAAGGTCCCAATATAGACACTGTAAAACAAGATGCAGACCAAAGCCAAGTCCCCTTTTTAGCCCCTCTTCCTTTTGCTCTCCCTTTGCTGCGACAATGGTTTCAGTCATCATCTATGGCATATATATCATGCTCTGTAAATCTATATCTTGCTCTTGCCCTATAATCCTATCTTTCTCTCCTCAATAAATCTCATTTTCATACTTGCTTTACTTTGGTGTGTCTGGTCATTCTGGCCATGAGCTTACTAAGAACCTATATTTCAGAATAAAACCTGACAGTTTCAGTGAAATGAAACAAAATTAAATCAAACAATAACAAATCCTCACAGAGAATGCTTAAATATTACATAGGAAACAATTTTGTAGATTATCAGTAATGACTATTTTTTACATAAAAAATTCATTTTTCCTGTAGAACAACCCTATAAAGTAATCGATGTCATCTTAATTTCACCAATAAGAAATATGAGACCTCAAAATTTTAGATAAGTCTTCTATTCACCACACAACTGTTAATTCAAGAACTAATATCCTAATTCAACTCATTTTAGATTCCAAAGGCTGCATTGAATGACTAATTTTAAAATTATAGAATCTTATATCCCTGTTGGATATAATAAGAAAGAAATCCCCACTTTATCTCAGAAAAGAAAAATTGTGAGTGTGATGGTGTGGAGTCCCAGCTACTTGGGAGGTTGAGGAAGGAGTATTACTTGAGCCCAGGAGTTCAAGGGCAGCTTAGGCACCATAGCAAGATTCTATCTCTAAAGTAAACAGATAAATAAAAAGAAAAATTACAACAAGGAGCATCTGCAAGTCTTTTTATAATCTATCCTCAGGGAGTTATTTCTGGAGCATTCTATTGATAAAGCAAACCCTTAACACCACTGCAAATTGAAAAAAATGATGGGAATAAACTCTACCTCTGGATGGGGGCGGAAATAAAAGGGCAGAGAGGGAGATTGATGAAATTCATCTTGGAGATAAGCTACCATATCTTCTATCTTCTGGCCAACTATGGTGAATGGGAAACAAAGATTAGGGACCTGAGAAGAAAGGAGAATAGTCTTTGTACTCACCTGGTCATTCCCTGTTTGGTTATGAGTTGCCAGTGTCTACCTGTTTCTGCCTTTTATTAACTGACCCCTGTTAGATACCTCTTCTTCTTAAGCTACAAGTCTTCCTGGGTTCTTTTAACCTTTCTCTCTCCTTGATCTTTCAGTCCTAAATGGTGCTAAAAGATTTCAACTATTGCTAAATAGTTGGGATTGGAAGTGGGATTGGGGTAATCACCACCATTGCTGCTTTTCCTAACTTGTCTGATACATTTAGAGATAACCCATTTTTTATACTCTCTAATTATCCCTTTTCAAAGTGCCACTTGTTTACTGTATGCCACAAGTAATATACAAAGAAACTTCAATAGATATTAAATTGAGGAAAACAACAAAGTAAGAATTGTATTATAATTTTTACTCAAAATTACTATAGTCTGTTCTGGGATTTGCATTCTTTTTATTGAGGTATAACTTACATATAATGAATTGTACCAACCTTAATTATATAGTTAGAAATTTTTGAAATTCTACACAACTGTGGAAACATCACACTAATCAAAATATAGAAATTTCATATCAGCCAAAAAAAATTGTCTTGTGCACCTTTCCAGTCAACCCCACCTATTATTGTATTTCTAAAGAAAATTTATGGTTGTACAATATAGTGTATTAAACACTCATATAGGAACACCTTGCCAAAGTCTTTGTCAGTTTAGAGAGTGAGAGTATTTTAAAATATGAGTAAGTCCTTACATTGGCATAGCAAGAAATGGCAAAATTATAATAATGGAGATAAAAATTATAATTTCTTGTGTAAGAGCTATATGTAGAGACTGGAGGGAAAATTTAAATTAGATAAAATACACCTCTGAAGTCATGTATGTGTCACTAAAAGTATGCTCTGTTTTAGCTAATTTAAATATGCATTGAGGATGATAATAGTTGGGAGTTTTTATCAGATATGAACTCAGTCAATTTTAGAAAGAGCATATCGTTAAGGATTTTATTAGTTTAAAAAAATGCTGAATATTCACATTTTGTTCTTAAATGAAGTTGTCTAATGAAGGCACCACCTTCTAGAATAGGAATCAGTTGGAGAAAAAGTAGCTAGAACAGCTTGAGTTAAAGACAAATTGTATCCATGAAGATATAAAAGCTGCTAAAACATACCACTTTAGATTACAACAGAACAAATTACCTCAAAATTTTGCAACTATGAACAACCATTTTATCTTACTATTTTTTGACTGAAGAATCTTATATTGGCTTGACTGGGTAGCTATTGCTTGGGCTTTCATGTGTTAGATGTTGGATGGGGCTAGAGTTATCTGAAAGCTCAAGTGGGCTGGGCTCCAAGATGGCTCACTCAAGTGGCTGGCAGGTGAGGTGAGGTGACAACTGGGAGCTTCACTGGAGCTATTTAACAGATCATCCACACATGGCCTCTCCAGCATGATCTCATGGTAGTCGGCATTCTTACATGGTTGATGGCATTTCCTAGAGAGAACATCATAAAAGAGAATCAATCAGGTAGAAGCTACATGACCTTTTAATGTTGGCCTTGGAAGTCACAAAATTTTACTTCTCCTATACTCTATCTGTTGAAATGCTGTCAAAGGTACCAACAATCAATGGTAGGGAACATACCACTCACCCTCTGCAGAAGGAGAAATGTCAAACAGAGCACTGCTATGAGCGAAAGGGAAAAAGGCCAAGGGTCATATGTGTTTAGACAATTCACTATGAGAGTGTACTCCTTGATAAAGTCCACAGAAAATTAAAGCCATTAGAATATGGATTTATGAAGATTTGGGTTTCAGAAAGACTCTGTACATTGCTTAGTTTTAAGAGGCTAGATTACAGTTGTACAATAGTGTTAAACTAGTGTTAAGTTTAGAAAAGGCATTTTGCTAAAATGCCTTTCTCATTTTAAAAACAAATGGGTTACCTAGTTTTTCCATCATCAACATTCTAGTTACTGTTTCAAAGTAATTAACTACTGAAAACTGAGTGGTTTAAACAATATTATTTATTATCTCCATTTCTTTGGATCAGAAATCTGGGTGCAGTTTAGTTAAAGCTTATGTCTCAGGATCTCTCACAAGGTGTCAGCCCAGGCTGAAGTGATCTCAAGGCTCCCCTAGGGTGGATCCAGTTCCATGCTTGCTGGTGTGGATGTCAGCGGGACTCCATTCCTTCATGCCTTTGAACTGAGAGCCTCAGCTCCTTAATAGCTTTTGGCTGGAGGCTACCCTCAGACTGCCACACGAGTATCTCCATAGGGCAGCTCACAATGTGGCAACTTGCTTCATCAGTGATAGCAAGTCAGAAGAGACATAAAGAAACAGAGAGAGTGCCAGCAAGACAGATGTCACAGTTTTTTATAACCTGCTTTGGAAATGACACCACATCACTTCTGCCATATATTTTTTTCATTAGAAGCAGGTCACTAGATCTAGCCCACACTCTATAGCAGCGGTCCCCAACCTATGGTGTGTTATACAATTATTTCATTATGTATTACAATGTAATGATAATAGAAATAAAATGCACAATAAAAGCAATGCACTTGAATCATCCCAAAACCATTCCCGCCCCGAACCCCGGTCCCTGGAAAAACTGTCTTCAATAAAAACAGTCCCTGGTGCCAAAAAGGTTGGGGACCGCTGCTGTATAGGAAGGAATTGCACAAGGGCATGAATACCAGGAGATGGAGATCACTGGGGGCCATTTTAGAAGCTGCTGTCAGAATTTGTATTTGACTTCATTTAGGAATATTTTCATATATTGTTTATATTCTCTTAGTTGTTGGTTTTAACTGTATATTGTATTGTAATTCCTTTTACCTTGTTTTGTTTCATTTCTTTTTCATGATGCTTTCTTTCAGTTTTCATATTTTGCTTTTTTATTAGCATTTTTTAAAACATCAAATTTCTGTATAGTTAACTTGTTTTAATTTTTATTATTTTGTTGTTTACTTCATCTTTTTATTGATAAATAATTACTTTTTCCCTGATCCTTTGTTCTAATTGCTTCTTAAAATGCAGGCAAGATGGTGCAGCCACTTCAGAAGAGAGTGTGGAAGTTGTTAATAAAATAAAATATACATTTATCATACAACTTAGTAATCACTGTCCTTGATATTTACTCAAAAGAATTGAAAATTTATGCCCACACAAAACCTGCACATGGATGTTATAGATGCTGTATTCAGAATTGCCAAAACTTGGAAGCAACCAAGATGGCTGTCAGTAGTAAATAACTCTGATATAGCCAACCAAAGAAATATTATTCAGCAATTAAAAGAAATTAAATATAAAGCTATAATAGTACATGGAGGAAATTTAAGCATTTATTAATAAGTGAAAGAACCCAATATTAAAATGCTTCATGTTGCATGTTTCCAACTTTATGACATTCTGGAAAAGGCAAAGCTATGGAAACAAAAAGATAAGTGTTGTCAGGAGTTATGGAGAAAGGAGGAATGATAGACAAAGCACAGAGGATTTGTAGAGGATTGTAAAACTATTCTGTATGATATTTATATGTCATTACAAATTTGTCCAAACAACAAAACTGAAACCTATTGTAAACTATATTATGAACTGGATGATAATGACGTGTCAATGTATATTGAACGTCAATTGTACCACCCGGTGGAGGATGCTGACAATGGGGGATTCTGTGCACATGTTGGGCAGAGGGCATAAGGCGCATCTCTGTACCTTCCACTCAATTTTGCTGTGAACCTAAACCTTCTCTAAAAACAAATTCTATTCTTAAAAGGCAGGCAAGGAGCATAGTGAAGAGAACAGTTGGACATTTGAGAACAGTCTACCTAAGCAAAAAGATTGGCGATATAAGAGAATTGTTACTTCTTCAGTAGTTCTTTCACATTCTGTTTCATTTCTTCCATATCTTCCAAATAACATTTACACCTATTCTTGTTAAATAGCCTTTGCTTAAAATTTTAACACATAAGTGTCTCTTGAATTCTACTAAAAAAATGTGTCTTTTCTTAAATTAATTCATCTTTTCTGTGTGAGTTATTTTTAAAATATTCACATAAAAGTATTATAAATAATGTCATGATTTTGTGAGAACTTAAGTGTCAGAAACTCTTGGTATTTTCCTTTAGAAGATTGCTAAAAACTGGGCAAGATATATAATTAAGTTGCTTCCATCAGAAGAGATAAGTAGGTAGTTTTATGTAGGCAAAGACCCTAGTCTCAATATCCAATGTTTTATTTTAATAAATATCTTGATTTTATATCTAGATCAGTACTATCTTCTCCAGACTTGTCTTTTTACATTCCCTCCTGTCATCATTCAAAAATGCAAATCCTGTCATGTCAACTCTGCCTACTGTTAATTTTTTAAATGATTTCTTATTGCTTTTAAGAAAGTGACCAAATACCCTGGCATACTTTTAAGACCTAGCCTGATATAGCCCGGTGATATTTAATCCAACCCCACCTTACCACAAGACATCATTCCAATTGCCTCTCATTTATCTTGTTATGTGTGCACACAGTATACTCTTTGTACCTTTTTTGAGTGCTTAAAATTGTCTTTAAATAATCACTCTGTAGTTAATTATTTAATATCTATCTCTCAATAAATTCTAACCTCTCTGATAGAGTACCATTATTCTCTCAGTTCACTACTATGAAATAGCATCAGGAATGATGCTTTGTAAGTAATTGCTTTCCAAGGTAACATTCAATAAATATCTATTGAATTAATTAAAAAGTAAAGGACCTAAAAGATACTGTAATTATTCTTTATTTCTGGATTGTTTTGTTTTTCTTTTCATAAAGGCTGATTGGCTAATTGACACAGAGACAATGACTGAAGCAGAATCCTAGATAACAGATAGAGGTACCATATATGCCATAATCTGTTTTGTTTATTATTATTAATACTATATTATATTAGTAGTACACATTCATCACAATTAATGAATACATATTACACATTATTCTTACTACAGTCAATACTTTACTCAGATTTCCTTAGTTTTTGAGCTAATGTCTTTTCTTTCATTCCAAGATTCCATCCAGTCTATTACATTACATTCAGTCATCATGTCTCATTAGGCTCTTTCTGGCTGTGACATTTTATGAGACTTGCCTTGTTTTTGATGACCTTGGCATTTTTGAGGAATATTGTTCAGTTATTTTGTAGAATGCCCTTATACTGAAGTTTATATTGTTTTGTTTTGCATGATAGATTTTGGGGACGAAGACCCCAAAATCACATCTGTGGTATACCTATTTCTTTCACATCGTATCAAAGACATATACTATAAACATTATTTATCACTATTGATGTTGACCTTGATCCCTTTACTGAGTTAGCATTTGTCATGTTTCTACATGGCAAAGTTAGTCCTCTTTCCTCCTTTCAATGTTGTACTCTTTGTAAGGAAGTCACATTTAATGAGGAAGGAGTTATGCTCTACTTCCCTGAGGATGGGTGTATAGATTACTTGGATTCTTCAACACAGAAAATCTGTTCATTTTCTCCCACTTTTTATTTTTTCAGTATTGTATGTACATTGTCAGAACTCATGAAAATTTATTTAATATTTTGTGCTCTAATAAAATACTCAGCCTTACTGTACAAATTATTTCAGCATTGGCTGTTATGAGCTCTTTCATTTGGCTCCTACATCCCTTTGACATTCCTCTATCACTGGGTTTTTGTTGTTTAGTTTTGTTGTTTGTTGTGTTATGTGGTTTTTTTTTTTTTTTGAGTACTTATTTTCTGATACTTAAAGATCCTCTAGATTCATCTTGTATATTTCCTTTGCAAGTCTTGGAATTAGCCATTTTTCCATCACGCTTATTCTTTTTGTTGCAAATAGCATTAGAAACCAATATCTGAGACTTAGATGTCCTCACTGTTACTGAACCGTTGTTGTGTCTAAGCCTTTTAAGCTGACTGAACTATGAAATACATGCATTTATACTAACCCATATATAGACACACTTATAAATATTTCTATTGTTAACCATCTATATCTATAGTAAGCTCAAAATGAGTTTACACTAACATCTCCAACTATAATCCATTATCACACAGATCATCCTAGCCTCCACCTCTTGTTCATCTGTAACTCCCACTCAAAAAGTAAGGAAACTGTTCCTTATGATCTGCCACTCATTTACCTCTTGTTTATTTCTGGTATAAATTTATAGAAGTATCAAAATTATTAACCCATACACCAGGGGATATAACTTTATCATTATTGTACAGTGCTATGTGCAGTTTCTTTGGTCATTAGTTTTACAAACTCCACTCATTCCAATATTATTTAAGTCAGCACTTTCTCCCCACAATTTATGTCAGTGAAGTTGCTTCACACATTTGTAATACAGTAAGATCGTTTTGCTATACTCTGAATTTCATTCTTGGATCTTCGCAACTTCCTAAATGCTTGTTTTAAATATATGCAAAAATTAAGTTTCACTGTTTGTGTCATAAAGTTCAATGATTTCTGACAAATGTGTGGTGTCATGCATCCACCATTATAGTATAAGATTCTTTCACCATCCTAAAATTTCCCTTTTGCTTCACCCATTCAATCTTCCTTCCCCTTCTGCTGAAGTACTGGCAATGAGTGATATTTTTATATATAGCTTATATATGTTATATATATGATATTATATATATATATTAGCCTTTTAAAAATATTATCAATAATTACTATTTTGATTCATTGTGAATATACCCTTTGTAGAGTAACCTTTAATTTAGCACTATGGATTTAGGTTCATCCATGTGTTTCCATGGCTTGATAAATCATTTTTTTCTGTCACTGAATAATATTCTATTGTGTTGATATATCACAGTTTGTTGATTCATTCACCTATTGAAAGACAACTTGGTTATTCCAGATTTTCATCATTATAAATAAAGCGTTCATAAACATTTGTGTGCAGGTTTTTGTGTGGGCATAAGTTTTCAAATCAATTGGGGAAACATCCAAAAACATGATTACTGGATTGCATAAAACTGTTTTTATCATTGCATAAAATTTCCAAAGTATCTTCCAAACTGACTGTAAAATTTTGGATTCCCACTAGTAATGAATGAAAGTTCCTGTTGTGTTACATCTTTGCCAGCATTTTGAACTGTCACTGCTTTAGAGTATAGCAATTTTAATATGTAGTAGCATTTGATTGTTGTTTTATCTTGTATTTCTTTAATGATGTTTGGTGTTCAACATTCTTTCATATACTCATTTACCAGCTGTGTATCTTCTAAGGTAAAGTGCCTGTTCTGGTATTCCACAATTTTTTCTTTTAGTTTGATGTTTGCTTTTTTATTTTCAAGTTTTAAGAGTTCTTTTTTATATTTTAGATATAAATCCTTTATTGGATATGTGTTTTAAAATATTTTATACTTGTCTGACATTGTCTCTTTATTCTTTTATCAGTACCTTTCACAGAGTAGTTTTCAACTTTAATAAAGCCCAACTTCTCAGTTTTGTGTGTATTCTAGATCTTTTATCTTTCATATAAACTTTCTCAATATTTTGCTCATATCTACACAGTAGTTTTCTAAGATTTTGATGAGTATTGTGTGAAATCTCTTTATCAAGTTTGGAAGAATTAACACCTTAACAATGTTGGATCTTCTATTCCATGAACATGGACTATCTCTCAATTTATTTAGAGCTTTGGTTCTTTTATCATAGTTTTCAACATTCCCACATAAACACTGTGTACATATTTCAATAGATTTCTTTTTTATGTGTGTGCTATTATAAGTGGCATTTTTAAAATTTCCAAATACAATTGGTCATTGTTGGCTTGTGACCCCTTCCAAGATATTTAAAGCTAGCAGTATAACATCTTCAAATTTCTCTCCTCCTCTGTAATTTCTGCTCCCATCATCATGTCTCCTTCTTTGACTGAACTTTCTGCTTCCCTATGTAGATTTTTTATTGTATTTATTTTTTTATTTATGGCCTTACCCAGATAACCGAGGATAATTTTCCCATTTTAAAATATTTAAGTTAATAATATCTTCAATATCCCAATGCCATGGAAGCTAATACATAAGATAACATCAGTTTCCAGAGATTAGGACATGGTCATCACTGGGCATTCATTATTCTATTAAATCTTGCATCTTATGACCTTGCTATCTCCCTTACAGGAGAACTTTTGTTTGGTTTTTCAATCTACTGGGATTTTACACATAGATGTCATCATGTATTCTGTGAGGGAAAAAAAAGACAATTTTCTTTCTTTTGTCCTTCCTAATATGTACAATTTTTATTTCTTTTTATTGTATACTGTGCTAGTTAGTAATAATACAATGTTGAATAGAAGTGTTGATAAAGGACACCCTTGCCTTGTTCCAAGCTTAGTTGAAAAGCAGCCAATTTCTCATTAATGTTTTTGTAGATGTTCCTTAACAAATTGAGAGAGTTTTCCTGTATTAAAAATTTGCTGACAGTAGAAAACAATGATACTATTCTGCTTTTGAAGATGAAGGGAGAGCCCTAAACCAAGGAATGTAGGCTGCTTTGAGAAGCTGAAGAGGCAAAGAAAAAGAATTCCCTCTGGGGTGGCCCATCCAGACTCAAGAAGGAAGGAAGATTTGGAGCATCATTTTAAACTCCCAACATTCGGAATTGTAAGGGAACAAATTTATGTTGTTTTATGCCGCTAAGTTTGTGCTAATTTGTTACAGCAGGAATATGAAAGTAATATTTATTTTTATTTTTAATAAATTCAGAACTATAACATTATCTCCTGTTTTTGAAATTTCATACATTGTGTCTTCAAAGAATTAGTTCATTTCATCTAAGTTTTAATTTTTTGGAAGTGAAGCTATTCATCTTATTCCTTTATTATTCTTTTAATGTCCATGAAATTACTGGTGGTGATGCCTCTTTCATTTATGATATTGGTAATTTATGTGTTCTCTCTTTATTTTCTTGGTTAATCTGGCTTGAGTTTTATTAATTTTATTCATCTTTTAAATAATGAGCTTTTGCTTTTACCGATTTTCTCTATTTTTTCTTCCTAATTTTTTTAACTTCTATTCTACATTTTATTCATTTTTTTCTCCTTCCTTTAGGCTTAAACTGATCTTTTCCTAGTTTCCTATCATAAAAGTTTAGGCTATTGATAGTAAATCTTTCTTCTTTTATAATAATATTCTTCTTATGCTATACGTTTCCCACTAAGAACTTTTTTTGCTGTACCCTACAAAATTTGAAAAATTGTATTTTGGGGAGAGAGACAAGATGCCTGGCCAGAGGCATCAGCTTCCAGATTGTCTTAAAAGAAGGAAAAGTTTTAGATGAAAAATAAAAATAAAAGCATAAGTCAGGTGTTTTTCAGAGGGAAAAGTGCCAGAACCTACACAAATAAGAAAAAGTTAAGCAACTAAAAATAATAATGCACAAAATTTATGAATATATTTTTAACAAAGGAGTAAGTACAAATCGACTACACACGTATGAAATATTGTCAAATTTATCAGTAACCAGCAAAGTACAAATTAAAACTGCAATGTACTATTATTGTACACCCATTATATTTGCAAATTAAAAACTCTGAAAATTCTGAGTTCTGCTAGATATTGTGTACAATGTAAATTTTCATATAGTGTCAGTGTGAGTGGAATTTTATGCAATCTCTTTGTAGCACATTTTGTTATTACCTACAAATGTGATTGAGTACATAAAAATTATTTATTTTTTCTTTTCATCTATAGTAATGATTAAAAAATTCATGGAGCAGAAAGCTAAAAGAAAAATGTAAGATTGACCCCCAAATTACCTAAAGCAATGTTTAACACCAGAAGATGGTGGAACAATCTGTCAAGTTCTCAGGGAAATCCTGCTCCATGTACACTAGAATAAGCCACAGTTGTCGACAAATAAATAATCAACAGGCAGACGTTCCAAAACATGAATGAACTGGTGGAATTAAAAAAAATCCTTGACATGATGAAATGCTTGTAAGCATTAATGTCAAAATCTGTGCAATTATCTGGTGGCTAAAAATTACAAAAAATATGAGGAATGGGAAAGCCATGGTAGTAATAGTTTAATGGTGAATAGTTTAATGGTGAATACTAATTCATTTTATACATATAATTAATATTAAACACCTATAAGAATTATAGAGAACAGACTATAAATGTTAAACCATAGATGATAACCTACATAATATGCAAAGAATTGAGAAAAAGGTTATAGGTCATAGTTACAGCCCTCAAACTTCAGAGAAGTAACTTGATTCAAAATATTTACTCTATTTCAATGTTATCTATTAATATATGATGTATATGCAATGTATCTGTCTATTGCTATTGCCATCTTTCTATGTATCCATGCATTCTATAATGGATGCAACTTATACACACGGATAAAGATTTCTGTAAACATACTTACCCAATATTAATGATGTTCATCTATGAGTGGCAGGATTTGTATTTTTTATATAATTTTCTAACCTATTTGCAAACTTCATTATTTAAATATGTCGTTTTTTACAAAAACAAAATAGATTTTTAAAACAATAAAGACAAGGCAAAAGATATTCAAACTACATAGACAATGGCTAAGTCTATGTAGTAGAGATGGATGATTATTTTCTTCCTTGCTTTCTTCTTGCCTTTATATAACTGTATGAATATGCATGAACAATAATAATAATGAAATATTTTAAAAGAAAAACTGAACAGTAGTGTATTTTCCCCTCCTGTAATACTCTGCTCTTTGCATTCCAAAATATTTCATATTAAAATCAGTTGTTGGTTTCCCATGTAGGATGCACACATTTTGATAGGGATTAAGAAGTGACTTTATTCACTGGCAATGAGGCAGGCCAGTGAATCTGTCATCTGGGAACTGGCATATCTTTTTGTAACTCTATATCAGACTATGTAAGTGACTACTCCATTTAAACATAAAGATGGGTTTTATCTATCATGTGGTGTATGCAGCACTATTTTTTAATAGAAAAGAAAGCAATATCCTATTGCATATATTTGTGTATTTTCTCCCTTTATAATTTCCTAAGAATCAGTTTTGTTTTTATTTTATACATTAAAATGGTTAAATATTTATCTCACTAACAACTATTTTCAGTTCTTATGGTCAAATCAACTTGAATAATTGAATTCAGAGTGAGAAGAGAAATGCTCACTAACACCTTATTTCATTAATTAAATAAATGTCAAGAGGGTGTTTTTTTTTTTTTTTTTTCTTCTGCAAGTAAAGACACAATACATGGTATAAGCATCAGGAATGAAATTCCCCCATGCCATAGATGAAATTCATTGTGAATTAGAACTTTAGAAAGATTTAAAATGTATTTTAAATACTGAACACTGACATTCAGAGCTATTTCATTCTTTTTAATCCAATTCTTAACAGCCTGTAGCAGCATTTCAGAAGCACTACAATTCCTGCCAATAACCTTTCTCCAAAAATAATTTCAGTCAGCATTATCACTCAATGTAACCAACAGAAACCAGAAATCCACTTCAAATGTCCTTCAAATAGCTGGAAGATGAATTCAAGGGGATACAAAACCTAAAATGCAGAAGATGAGGCCTGACTTTGATACTTACTTGGTCTGATAGAGTAATTTTGTCTCCATATAGATCTCACTGTATAAGAAAAGGGAGGGGGGAAGGAAGCTGTAATGTGTTACCTTATCTAAGTAAGGTACCTGTCATTTCTGGAATTACATTTAAACTATGATAGATGTTCCTATTCAACAAAAGAAGCTCTTTTCTCCCTAGAAAACAGGTTTTTAAAAAGAGAAGCTGGTATAGGTAAACTATATTTTCTTGCTGGGTACTATGAACAATGGAAACTTAAGCCTTGAATATAGATAGTCCAGAATTTAGAGGGTAAGATACAACCCCCCCACAGTAAACCAACCAAGGGAAGAGTTTCATTCAACGCGTCACATTGGCTTATCATTGTTCTTTTCCCACATGTTGCATTACCTTTAAAATTGCTCACCACATTTTAAAAATTCATTTGATCTACTTTTTTTTGGTCTTTATGGTGAAATTTGGAGCTTTTACTTTTTTTACAGAAAAAAATATGCTAAGCAAGTTATAAAAGTATAATACTTTCACCTAGGCAGAGCTAGGAAGAAATGGAGGCACTCTTGTTAAACAACAGGGGAATAATAACAGGAAATCTTATTTGTTTTATTTGTTTTCATCTGTGTGTACTTCTGTTATTTCTGGTACCAGCACCCTATTCAAAGTGTCAATTAATTAAAGCTCCATTTCCTTAACCTTCCTTTCACTGTGGTGATCAATGCATAAGTGACTCACAATTTGCCAACCTTAATTCCTTACCTTCTTGCCTCCTTGCCTCTATCATGGTTTAAGGTTCATATACAACACAAGCTAGGTGAGATAGTTACCTCCTTCAGTTTTCAAAATTGGAACATGGATTGGGGGCAGGAGAATTGATAAGAAAATGAGCTTATGGTTGTTGGTAGCCACAATTATATTAAAGTCTGTATTTTACCTAAGCAAGTTTAAGACAGATTTCTGCAGCTTACCACCAGATGCACCAGGACTAATACATGCATTACTAAACACATGACACTTTCACACTACCGTAAATTTGAAAAATCCTAAGTGCCAAGGTTGTAAGTCAGGGATTGCTTGTATGGAAAACTTAATTAATAAAAGACCAATATGATATATAGCTAAAAATATGAATTTTGCTGTGATTTTGGTCTTAGCATTTTTAAGACCCTGTCATTTCAACCAAAACTTCTAATCTAGGTATATCACTTAATATGACATAGAAAACCTATACGTAAAAGTATTTCTTTAGTTAAACCTCACAATTTCATGATATTGCAGATTAGTTGTGATTATTCTTACCTTCCTTTACCTCAGTAGTCAACTAAATATATATTAATATGTTATACTTTTTATAATGTGCTCTCATTGTCATAGATAGAGGCAAAAATACAATCTGTTCTATTTCTGCTGCAATCAGCCTAATTATATTATGCTTTTTTTCTTTTCTGTTTTCTTTTATCTCTTCTCTTTTCTTTATTACTTATGTTGTTTGATCCTCCTCTGTCTTCCTCTTTTTCTTCTCTTTCTCTCTCCCTCCGGTGCTTCTCTTACATTCTCTTTCCCTACTTTTCCCCTTATACGCTCCTGTTTTTCTCATACACTTAAATAAACAGAAAATAATTTAAGCTGCTGAAACAAGAAACGGGCAAACAACTTTTTTAAAATGTAGTAGTTTTACATGATACACCCACATACACTGGGCAGCAATTTCTTCTCCTATTCTCTTGTTATCTCTCACATACACATTCATACATATACAAACATATATACACAGCATTTTAGCAGAAACTTACGTACAACAAATATCATGTTAAACTATAGGCCTAAAACTAGATAAAATAATAATATGACCCTAATCTATGAATAAAACTTATGAATTAATACTAGATAATATCAATGAGGAAAAAATATAACTGGTTTATATTCATAAGGTTCTTGAATTCCAAGATAAAAGAAAAAGTATTTAAGAAACAGACAAACAAAACTCTAATCTACCACACATTCCAAATTCATAAATGGCAGGAAGCATGTGTTGAACTAATTCTCTTGCAAATAAATACTATAAGCTGGGCAAAATATGAGATAAGAACAATTATTTATTTGTTTAACTTATGCTTTAGGCCAACATGCTGTGACAGGGATTGGATTTGCCCTTTAAGCTGAAACAATTAAAAACTGAACAGAGTTTAGAACATATAGCCTCTGAGAGAGCAAAACAGTAATCTTCAAGTGAAGTGGGGGGGACCCACAATTGTCGCCACAGTTGGAAGCCTGGAGAAAGCTCCCAGCATGTGGTTCAGAGAAAAGGAAGCAAGACAGAACCTGGCTGAATCACTGAGTCGAAGATATAGATCTGGGAGTCCATGAAGGCCAAGGCAGATAGAGTTTCTTTCTTTCCCTCCCTCCCTCCCACCCTCCCTCCCTCCCTCCCTCCCTCCCTCCCTCCCTTCCTTCCTTCCTTCCTTCCTTCCTTCCTTCCTTCCTTCCTTCCTTCCTTCCTTCCTTCCTTCCTTCCTTCCTTCCTTCCTTCCTTCTTCTTTCTTTCTTTCTTTCTTTCTTTCTTTCTTTCTTTCTTTCTTTCTTTCTTTCTTTCTTTCTTTCTTTCTTTCTTTCTTTCTTTCTTTCTTTCTTTCTTTCTTTCTTTCTTTCTTTCTTTCCAGCATATTATGGGGGTACAAATGTTTAGGTTACATGTGTTGCCTTTCTCCTCCTTCCCTCCCCCGGAGTCAGAGCTTCAAGTATGTCCATCCCCCAGATGGTGTGCATGGCACTCATTATGTATGTATATACCCATCCCCTACTCTCCCCTCCCATCTGCCACAGGCCCAATAACTGTTATTCTTATATGTCCACTTAGGTGTTGATCAGTTAATACCAATTTGCTGGTGAGTACATGTGTGCTTAATTTTCCATTCTTGGAATACTTCACTTAGTAGAATGGGTTCCAGCTCTATCCAGGAAAATGCAAGAGGTGCCATATCATCATTGTTTTTTGTGGTTGAGTAGAACTCCATGATGTTAATATACTACCTTTTATTAATCCACTCATGTACTGATGGGCACTTTGGTGTTTCCACATCTTTGCAATTGTGAATTGTGCTGCTATAAACATTCGAGCACATGTGTCTTTTTTGTAGATTGTCCTTTGTTCTTTTGGGTAGATGTCCAATAATGGGATTGCTGGATGAAATGGTAGATCTACTTGTATCGCTTTAAGGTATATCCGTATTGCTTTCCATAAAGGTTACACTAGTTTGTAGTCCCACCAGTAGTGTGTGAATGTTCCTATCTCTCCGCATCCACTCCAGCATTTATTGTTTGGGGACTTTTTGATAAAGGCCATTCTCACTGGAGATAAGTGATATTTCATTGTGGTTTTGATTTGCATTTCCCTGATGATTAAAGATATTGATCATTTTTTCATATATTCTTATGATGAAGAATAAGAGTAGAAAGAGCTGTACAGAATGAGAGCTTCAGAGATCTTCAGAGGTCCCCTCTCCAGTATAAGTACAGAGAAGCACATGCCTATGAAAAAACTACCTAAGGCCTAGGAAAGAAAACATAAAAGATCAGAGGGAACAATCTCCAGAGCTCCAATAAGCCAATAAAAGAGATAAAATGATCATTTAGACAATGAAAGTTACTCAATACAAAAGAAAAAGAGAAAACAGCAATAATGAAAAAAATGTAATAAATAGCATGATGATTGATTTCTAGCCAACCCTATCAATAATCTCATTAAATGTAAATGATTTAAACACACCAATTAAAAGTCAGAGAAATTCTGATTAAATAAAAAGTCAACACCTAACTATATGCTGCCTACAAGAAGCTGATTTTAAATATTAGTGCTCTGCTGGGGTATATTTGAAACTAGACACACAACAAAATTAGTTATAGTGAACTTATCTTTATTTAAAATGTGACATTTTTGTTCATCATTGTTTTATATTAATTCTGATTTTTAAAAATATTACACTAAAATATTATTTGTCTCGATACTAAGGATTTTTTTGTTGCCTCTTTGTATTTTGTGTTCAAGGTATATGTTTCATTCATTTCACATTAGTCCTTAGATTTAAATATAAACACAAATAAAAGTATAGATAAATATGTCATGCAGGCCGGGCGCGGTGGCTCACGCCTGTAATCCTAGCTCTTGGGAGGCCGAGGCGGGTGGATTGCTCAAGGTCAGGAGTTCAAAACCAGCCTGAGCAAGAGCGAGACCCCGTCTCTACTATAAATAGAAAGAAATTAATTGGCCAACTGATATATATATAAAAAATTAGCCGGGCATGGTGGCGCATGCCTGTAGTCCCAGCTACTCGGGAGGCTGAGGCAGAAGGATCGCTCGAGCCCAGGAGATTGAGGTTGCTGTGAGCTAGGCTGACGCCACGGCACTCACTCTAGCCTGGACAACAAACCGAGACTCTGTCTCAAAAAAAAAAAAAAAAAAAAAAAAAAAAAAAAAAAAAAAAAAAAAAAATATGTCATGCAAACATTAACCAAAAGAAAGATGGAGTGGCTATCCTAATGTCAGTCAAACTAAATTTCAAAATAAGGAATATTGCAAGAGATAAAGAAGGTCATTTCAAAATAATAAAGGCATCAGTTCATGAAGAGAACACAACAATCTTAAATGTTTATGTACATATTAAGAAAGCTTCTGAATACATGAAACAAAAACTAGTAAAACTGAGAGAAATATTAATCCACATTCATAATCAGAGACCAGAAAAAGTCAGTAAAGAAAAAGTAGAAATAGACAATATTGTCATCTAATTTGACCCAGTTGACATTTATAGATCATTCCAATCAAAAACAGAATGATACATTCTCTATACATGCATTTGGAACATTTGCCAAATTCTTGCCACTAAAACTAGTCTCAATATATTTAAAATAATTGAAATCATACCAGTTATGTTCTTTGTCTCCAGTAGAATTAAATTACAGATAAATAATAGAAAGGTATCTAGAAAATATTATGAATAGGAATATTTTCAAATATTCCAGATATTAGGAAACTAAAATACTTTTATATAATCCATAGGCCAAAGAGGAAATAAAAAGAAAATTAGAAAATACTTTTATATTGGATGAATATGAAAATAAAATATATCAAAATTTAAATAATTCTCCTAAAATGCAGTCAAACTGATCAATAAAAATGAAAAAAGACAAAAATTATCAATATCAAAAATAAGGATTGTTGACTGGGCTCAATGGCTCACTTCTATAATCTCAGCACTCTGGGAGGCCAAAGAAGAAGGAGTGTTTGAGGCCAGGAGTTTGAGACCATCCTGATCAATATAGTCAGACCCTGTCTCTACTGAAAATTTAAAAAATTAGCCAGGCATGGTGGTGCACATCTGTAGTACCAGCTTCTTGGGAGCCTGAGGCAAGAGGATCACTTGAGCCTAGAAATTTGAGTGAACTCTGATGATGACATTGCACTCTAGCTTGGGCAACAGAGCAAGACCCTGTGTCAAAGAAAAGAATGAGAAAATGAGGATTGTGACATTACTACAGATTCTACAGATGTTACAAGAATAAACAAAGAATACTATGAAAACTTCCATAAATTGATTTACTAATTTAAACAAACAGCTACTAAAGCTCACATAAAAGAAATATATTACCTGAATAATCCAATTTTAAATTTTAATTTTTTAGATTACAAATTTGTTTCTGCAGAGAAAACTCTGGCTTAGATGGCTTCATTGCTAAATTCTTCCAAATATTTAAGGAAGAAACAATACCAAATTCTTTCAGAATTTGTAGAAATAATTAGACCAATATTTCTAAAATATTTTTATTTTGATATGTAATCAATGTAAATATTAGAGAGATTATTTTTGTGTGTAGCTACCATATTTTTCAGAAGAAATTAAATAAATTTGTAAATATAAATTTATAAATATGTTTCTAGTAAAAGTCATTCTAAATAAAAAACTCTGCATTCATTTGTTTTATTTGAAGAATTGCATGTTGAGAGACAGTACAGACTAATGGTTAATAGTATCTCACACTAGTGTCTTAAACTAGATTACCTAGTTTCTAATCTCAGTTTAAGAGATTACTGCCTGATGCCCTTAGATCTCAATTTTCTTTCTGTAAAATCAAGATGAATAATAGTACCTAACTCATAGATCATAGTGTGCATTAAGCAAGTTTAATATATAAGCCACAAGACTATATTTGTCTCATAATTAGCTTCTATTAGTAATTTATTTTATTTATTTATGAATACTAGTACTCTTATTATCATAAACAAGAATAACCAAAAGCCCTCAAAAACTAATTTACAAACAAACAAAAAAAGGATGGTTCCTTCAAATTTTATGTTTGAAAAAATGAAAATTGAACTACATAGTGTATTGTGCTTATTTTATACATTTTTAGATATTTCTTGTGCTGCAAACAATTCCAAAGCATAATCTGCCTTTACATATTTGCATTTCTTTGTTTCTTCTTACTTCATCACTCTTTTCTGAGGAATATTGAAAAAGTTTGCAGAAATAGTCTGTTATTTCCATCTTAGTACAGAAAATTTTAACAGAAAAGGTCTTTGAAAATTCAAAGAATAATTTGGTCAAATGTTTTTGAACTTTTTGGCTCTGGGAGAGAATGACACTGTCAATGTGACAGTTTGTTCAGCCACTTTCTGTGCTAAACTAAGACATTATTTGTATGCAATGAGATGGTTTGTCTTATTTCAAAGTCCAGGTTCTGTATATTCTGAAATATATTTAAAGCCTTCTCGGGCTATCAAATAGAAGCGATGGATAGGGATGAGGGAAAATTTTCCTTATCTCTGTTTTTGACATTTTAAGTGTTTTGAGTTTGGTGGCTTTTAGACTATAAAAGCCTTTGTTTGTTTGTAAATTAGTTTTTGAGGGCTTTCTTTTGGTTATTGTTGTTTATGATAACAATTTGGTGGCTTTTAGACTATAGAATATTGATGTTCACTTAGCTATTTGAAATGGCAATTAGGAAATTGGAATTTTCACCAAATCATGTTATTCAACTTTAATTATAATCTTCACTGCCTCAACTGATAAGTTATTAGACTAAAATATTCCTTAATATTCCTGCTGTATACAACAGCTAAGATGAGCAGTCAGAAAATTTTTATTTCAAATACTATTTCTTGCAAAGTATTGTGTAAGGAATATATTGAATCTCAATAGAAAGATTAGTTCCACACATAGTTGTAATTCAGATTCATTCTAAAACAGAAGGGCAATTGCCACCAAACAGGATGAAAATCAGAGATAAAAATGCTTACAGTGGTGTTAATAGTTACTACAGAAATGAATTATAATTTTAAAAAGTTGGCCGGGCACTGTGGCTCACGCCTGTAATCCTAGCACTCTGGGAGGCCGAGGCGGGCGGATTGCTCGAGGTCAGGGGTTCGAAACCAGCCTGAGCAAGAGCGAGACCCCGTCTCTACTATAAATAGAAAGAAATTAATTGGCCCACTAATACATATATAGAAAAAATTAGCCTGGCATGGTGGCACATGCCTGTAGTCCCAGCTACTTGGGAGGCTGAGGCAGGAGGATTGCTTGAGCCCAGGAGTTTGAGGTTGCTGTGAGCTAGGCTGACGCCACGGCACTCACTCTAGCCTGGGCAACAAAGTGAGACTCTGTCTCAAAAAAAAAAAAAAAAAAAAAGTGACAAAGTTTCTTCAAACAATGGAAAGAAGATCAAAGGTTACTTTGGTAAAATTTCACTGGCCTGTCTCCCTTCTCTCTCCCCCGACACTAAAGTATAATCTACTCTGAAATTTCAGATCATATTTAAACAGCAATGAGTGTTGGATTGGTAAATGGAATTATATAGATGGAAAACTAATCCATTTTATAAATGGATAAAACCTGATGTCATTCATTTATTTAATCTCTAAAGGAAGTATCATATATATAGGTTTTCAAAAATTACATTGTTAAAACAAATTGTTAATAGTTGTTAGGATCTACGATACTATCTACTATTTGTTATATAAAGTATCAAAAATTAATACATATCAATGAGAAGGAAACAATATGAAAATTGCTGATTAAATATAGAAATGGCAAGAAAATTATACTCTCATATCTATACAATTTTATATAAGGAGTCATTCTAATTCTTTTAAAAGTCATGCATTTGTATTGATTTTCTCCCCAGAAATATTCACTTTGGCTTAATGCATCCAAATTTTTATACAGAATTTCAAGGGACTCAGTCTATTCATGGACTCAGGCTTGAAAATCTTTGTTTTATTCAAATGAGGTGAAGGTGTGTTTGCAACTGAATCAGGGAAATTTGAAGACAGAGTGTTGTGACTGCATAAAGCTAAATTCATTGCAATCTGTACTTTGTGATGTTTCTGTTGATATATAATGGAGCAGGTAATACGTCAAAATTTGTAAGACCTTTTGTGAGTTAGAAAATACTTGGACTCATAAAACTGCACTTGCTAACAACTCCTATAATGTGCTTTAATTTAGTGGCAGTCAGGACAGAATAACCATATAATAGATTTTTAATGGACAGATTTCTTTAAGGCTGATATGTACATTATTTTACTTTAATTCACCTGCATAAAACTATCTGGCATATCATTGTGAGGGCAATGCTATTGCTAGTGTAAGGTCTGCTGCCCAGAAATTTTATAAATTTTTATAGAGAACCATGTGGTTCTTTTTTTGTCACATTAAAGTACAAAGGAGCAATCTGAAAATGTGTTTTGGTAGTAATACATTTGTCTGTGTCTTCTATAGCAATCAGAAATTTTATTAAATGTATCATCATAAAAAGTGAAGTTTTAAAGTCAGTTATGATAATTTTTGAATGCCGCCTCGCTTAGACAGTTTAATGTCTGATGCAAATTTTTTTTCTCTTGACTTTGGATTCCAGCCACATAATGTTCTTTGTTATATGCCTTACAGTCAAAATATAATCCTGAAAAAAATCACAATTACATTTGTGACACCTATAACACCAGATCAGAAGTAAACAGTATAATTTTTAAAGTTTATCCTTGGTATTCTCTTGCTTTTCCATATCCCTTGCAGCACCCTTTTCTTCTGTGTTTTTCATCCCTGTAACTTCCTCATCCCTCTTCCTGATTCCTTTTCTGAGCAGTACAAAAGAGGTCAACTGACCCCAATGCTACCAATGTCTATCTGGATGAACATGGATAATTTGCTTCAACTCTTTGACAGTAAGCTTGCTACCTTGCAAAAAGGGTAAAATAATGCCAAGTTGTTATGAAGATAAAATGAGATAAAATATGGAAGAGAGTATCAAGACACAAAATTATGTTTTTGTTGTATGAACCTAAATGTCAGTTAATAAAACATGGGAATTAGAAACTATATAGGGTTATTTGTTTTTAAATGGGAGCCCATTTAAACCAATGAGATGAAGATTCTCGAAGAAATAACTGATATTACAATGCAGATGTACACTATAAATGACTGACAATACAGATATATGGCTGTAAGGGCCCTTCTTGGTGTCCTTCAGACTATACCCTTTCGGCCCATTTTTCTAAAAAACTGTTCCAGAGATACGTCTAGGAAAATAAAGGATAACATATTCATAAAATAGCTTATCAAATAGATTAATTTTTGGAAAGTTTTTTTTCAAGCTAAAATTACTTTTTTGACATATCCATCGACAAAATTCAATATACATGCTTTGAGAAATGGAAGAAATCATATTTTCCAAAAATTTCAACTTATAAACAAACACATGATAATGGAACATATTTAATATATATATTACATTAGGTTTGAAAAATATGTTTCAAAAAAGAAAAGGAGAAGAAACAATATAAAAATATTAAAATATATAGTGATTTATAAATTTTACACCATTTTAACTGTAGGCAATTATGTTCACTGACCTGGATAAATGTTGCTTTCAAAAATGTAAATTCTTATTTGTTTCGTCTTTGTAAAAGTACTTATTGTTCAAAATCACTCTAGAAAATGGAGTTGTTCAGGTAACATATAGAAAAAAGTATGTAAAATTAGTTCCTATCTGTAAAAAACAAATTAAAGAGTATCAGCAAACCATAAAAAAAAAAAAAACCTACACATTTTCAGTGAAATCTTAATTATAAGGTTGGTACAAAAATAATTGCGGTTTTGGACATGACTTTTAAATCATTATAACTAGGCTCAAACACATCTTTATTAATAAAAATAGAACCCATTACAATCAATACCTTTTGCCACCAACAGATAAGTTTGTTTATTCCTATAGCATAAAAATCCATGCTTCAGGATTCGACCAACTCTTGGAAAGCATTTTCTGTATCCTGCTGGTTGTGGTAGCATTTTCCCTGCAAAAAGTTGTCAAGATGCTTGAAATGGTTGGTAGTGGATTAGAGAGAGGTCACATGAATATGGTGGATGAGGCAAAACTTCCATAGCCCAATTCGTTCAACTCTTGAAGCGCTGGCTGTGTAACGTGCAGTTGGGCGTTATGGAGAAGAATTGGGCCCTTTCTATTGATCAGTTCTGGTTGCAGGAGTTGCAGTTTTCAGTGCATCTCATGAATTTGCTGAGCAGACGTCTCAAGATATAATGATTTCACCAGGATTCAGAAAGCTGTAGTGGATCAGACCGGTAGCAGACCACCAGTGACCATGACGTTTTTATGGTGCAAGTTTGGCTTTGGTAAATGCTTTGGAGCTTCTTCTTGGTCCAAGCACTGAGCTGTTTATCACTGGTTGTCAAATAAAACTCACTTTTCACAGCACATCACCGATTGAGAAGTGGTCCGTTGTTGTCACATACAAGAATAGAAGACAACACCTCAAAATAACAATTTTTTAATTTTTGTTCAGCTCATGAGGCACCCACTTATGGAGCTTTTACACCTTTCCAATTTGCTTCAAATGCCCAACGACCAGAGAATGATCGATGTTGAGTTCTTCAGCAACTTCTTGTGTAGTTGTAGGAGGATCAGCTTTGATGATTTCTCTCAATTGGTTGTTGTCAGCTTCTGATGGCAGGCCACTGAGCTCCTCATCTTCAAGGCTCTCCTCTCCTTTGTAAAACTTCTTGAACCATCTCTACACTGTATGTTCATTAGCAGTTCCTGGGCCAAATGCGTTGTTGATGTTGCACTACTTTATGACCCATTTTGAACTCGAATAAGAAAATCGCTGGAATTGCCTTTTTGTCTAACATCATTTCCATAGTCTAAAATAAATATGAATTAAACATCAAGTAATAAGCAACTAGCAAAATAAAATAAAACAAGAAATGTGCATTAATATGATGTATAACATAACCACATTTATTTAAGGATGTATTCCAATATCAAATGCAAATTTCAACAATGCTAAAACCACAATTACTTTTGCACCAATCTAATATAAAACTCCCTCCAAGTGCCTGAGTATTTTGAATCTGTCGAGGTATTAAATCCTGCAACTGTATGTCATAGATTACATTATTTATTTCAGATTTCACTATAATGAGGATAATGATGTGAAAACATTAAAGAAAGTTACTTTCAAAAAGAAAATATATACAGTGCCTTTATTTTTACCTGTGAAATCTCACTTCTAACACCTTTTTAGTGACTCTAACTGTGGAATAGAAAAGGCAACAGCTCATGAGGCACATTTTCAATCATCTTGAAATGCCCTTTACCCTAGTAATTTACTTTCTAGCTTTGCATGCATTTTAAATGACTACTTTGTTAAAATGTGAAAGATGTTAAAAAGTAAAATGAACATATCATGCACTAAAGAAGAATGTAGAGGGAAATTGAGGTCATTCAAATTATTGGTTAGAGGTTTATAACTCATAATGATGATCATGACAATGAAAAGATGGTAAGAAACTGTCAAGCAATCATGGGCAAGTTGATTGTATAACAATGCTGCCATTTCCTTTATTGGGCAGCACAGACCCTGTGGAAGCACTTGTCATTACTATAAATTATATTTTCCAATGTCAAGTGAGAACATAAAGCAATCATAAATCATCATAAAAAGCGGTCAGTAATGGCAAATTGAGAAACAATATGACTTATTTTTCCTAGATTTTTTCTAAATTAATCCTTTTTGGTCTGAAAGTATACAAGTTACATTTTCAGAGAATTTGAATTGCCTAAATTCACCTATTCAGATGAAATCTAACTTATCTCCATTCTAAATCATAGCAGAATTTCTACTTTCCCTTCCAAGTTCAGCTATTTCTACTTCTTCCCCAGTAGACTTACATGATTTAATATTTATCACAGTGGTGTTTGAACTTAAGAGTTTCCTTTGTTGTTATTGTGGAAAATAAATAACACAAAAATTATAAGACACATTGCAGATATGGATATTTTATTAACATGAATTAAAACAATTAAAGAGTATTTCACTGGAGTTCAAACCATAGCATCAAAAAACTAGTTAAAAATATCTTGAGATAGAATAATTCCAATAAATGCCATTGCACAGGCCAATAAAAAAATGAGGCAGAGAATGTTCGGTAGTTTTCCTAAGGTGTTAGAATAAAATTCCAACAATATCAGAAACAGAAATGTACAGGAGGTATGTAGAACTTTCTGAATTTTCTGACTTCATGATTATGTTATTTATCACTTCTGATGAATAAGCCTCATCTGAATGTACAATAACATAACTTGCCAATTCTGAAATTTTGTGTAGCAGGAAGCTGAGAAATAAATTTAATGCTTAAACATAGCAATTATATTAACTAATATTTATGATGCACCATGTTTTGATACTGTATTTATATTTATTTGGTTTTAATTTATGTGTGCGTTATATTAATAGAATGTAATTATAAGTCTTTTGAAAAACAAATAAAGTAAATCCAATGGCAGAATTTACTATAACTTTTGGTACTATAATAAAGAATGGTAGAAAATTGTTATTATCATCATCCCATACACCAAGTTAAGATTTTTAAACATATGACCTTTCTGTCCATTTTTAAGAAACAATTACTATATTTCATTAAATTACCTTTTCTATGAAATATGCTTTCCTGTATATGGAGAAAATTTGCTTAATTTTTAATGGGATAGAATATGCATTTAAATTTTCAAAGAATTCCGAATGCTAAAATAAATATGAAAACATTCTTAAAGTACTTCTATGCCTTTTATGGATTTGGAACCTGCTGTCCCATTTTCAGCCACTTACCATTAGCCAAGCTCTCTGCATTTATATCCTTTTATCCTCCCTCATATGTTAGTATCTCAGTTCCTTAATCATATTTAGAATCTTTTCATAACCCCCTCCAATTTGTCTGTTCCTGAATCTGCACTTGAAATCAACATCAAAATCAAGTAGAAAAGATTGCTTGTATCACAAATCCAGGACAATTTTTTCATTTATTGGATTGGTTTTTATCATTGCCTTTAAAAAGTCTCTTCAGAATACCATCCACTGTGATTACTAAGGCTTCTTTCAGCAGTTTTACTTATCAGGTATTTCCAATTACTGCCTATCTGTGCTTCCAAAAAGGTGGTTTTTATTTTAGCCTTAAGTCTAATATTTTTAACTGCACTTTATATTGCTATCTGCCTATTTCTTAGTTTAGTAGTACTATAGATTTTTTACTCTGATTGTTCTTTCTAGTCTCTCTGCTTTTGCAGTGGAAGATAGCTTTTTAAATCCTACACACACTTCTTTTTTAATCAATTGCAAAGGATTTTTTCTCAAAGAGTTCCTGGTATTGCATACTGGTATTTTTCTTAGGATTCTTTAAGTAACATTATTAAGAAATGTGATTTAAACTTGTCCAGGCATGGTGGTGAGTGAAGGGATTTCTGAAAGCAAGTAAAAATACTTGCTGATTTTTAAAGTGACTTCATTGGTCCTCTGATTCTTAATAAATTGAATTCAAAACAGATAAGAGAGAAAAAAAGACTCTCTACTCGCTATTTTCATCTATATTATTAGCTTTTGATGCATAGAAAACAGCTCAAAAACTGGTAGCTAAAAACAACAAAGAATTATTAGATCATGATACTGTGGTTTGGAAAATTGTCCTGGGCTCCCCTGGACCTTGCTTTGTGGCTCTTGGCCTTGGCTCACTCCTGCAGCTCCAGTCTAGATGGAGGTTCTTTGATAAACTGGCAGTTGGCTTGGGTATCCAGGCAACTGGGCCATGAGTATCCAACATCTAACAAGCTAATGTGGACTTCTGCATATGGCAGCTGTGTTCCAAAAGCAATGAGAAAGGGCATGCACCAATGAGCGAACATTTACCAAGCCTCTAGTTTTGTCACATTTATAATTATCTTATTAGCCAAAATGAGTCACATGGTGAAGCCCAGCTTCCTGAGATGGAGAGTTAGACTCTACTTCTTGCTGGGAAGAATGACAAAGGCATGTTATAGAGGGTTAAATGCTAATGAGTCATAAATAAAAATTCATTAAAATCTTTGCCTCTAACTTTCTGTTTTCCACTTCCCTTTATTAGTTGCTATCGATTTAAGGGGCAGTACTTTTCTTTAGTGATTCAGTGGAATTCCTTCTGAGACTTTTCTTTGAACATGCAATATTTCTAAATTTACAAGAAGTTAAAAAAATTCCTTAATTGGGAATATACCAATTAATAAATTTTTAACATACACCAAAAGTACTTTATATGCAAAGATTGTTTGAAATTGTGGCCCTGGAAAGTTATAAATATTTAATTCATGTTATCTCAATAGGATCACCAAGTCAGAGCACTATTCTATTTTCCTCACAAAAAGACTAAAATGTAGTGAGGCTTTTTATTATTGAAATATGTTTTTATCAACATATACCAGTTTTGTAATAGAGAAGATGAAGATTTTTACAGAACTCAAAACTGTTTACTAGTAGATTTTCTACTTACTTTTAAAAAATATTATAACTGGCTTCATTTAAAATTATTTTAATTGGTTGATTCAATCCAGAAAGCATCTGTTGATTGCTTACTATGTTCAAGAAATTGTTTAGGTCATGGGGATATAGTGATGAATAAAGGAGGAACAGTCCTGTGTTTATGGAGTTTATTTTCTGGTAGGACAATCAGTAACAGATACTGACAGAAATAGTACCAGGTTCTTTCTAACCTAGACTTATTATGCTTTCACAATTACAAAGATTATAAAGGGTCACTAGCCTGTACAACATGTCCGATATTTTAGCCCCAAACATGACAGTGTAAAATAAATTAAGTTATTGAATAAATGATTTATGATATTGACCCCCTCCATTCATAGGAAGTATGTCGAGGTGAATGAAATAAGAAACCACTGTCTAAATGCTGATATTTCAAAAATGCAGTGTCTGTTTTATAATCTATTTCAATGACTCGATTACTGGTTTCGTTTTGAAAATGACTGATCTACTATCTCAATGTCATAATTATATGAGATATACCGTCAGGTATAATTGTCCAATAATAAGGCAAAGTGTTTTATTTCTTTCATTTTTCTAAAATTCAAAATTCTGACATGTGAATGAGAATGTGTATATATCCTGTTGAATATAATATAGATGATAGATTTTTGATAAAGCTGATAAAAATTTCAGTGTTAAAAATTGTGATTTTTTTATTGAATCCATTTGTAATTGACTAAGGAAAACTTGGCCATAGATCATTTCCCTCTGACTATGGACGTACAATTATTTATTGATTTAGAGTGAACATGAAATAACAGCTAACTCTATAAAATTGGTTTTTCCCTAATTCACTTAATCAATTTTTAAGAAAAAGCTGGACATTTAGAAAAAAAAAAGACATATATAAATATGTATTAGAGAAATAATGAGTATGCAAAGTACATAAGAGATAGACTGTAGTATGAGTGTAACTGTCTTAATATTTTTTATAAACACATGCCCTCTTTCTTAGAGACCAAACATAGATAAAGCTAAAATTTGTATTTTTTGGCTTACTTGAATAAGCTAGCTCCATCTTCTATCTTTTCCCTCCTAACAAAATGTGTGCAATTACTATGAAAAAAATTATTACCTAGATAAAGAAAACTGATATATTATTTGTAATTATAGGTCTATAAACTTTTGTATGGTCTTTCCAGAAGTGAATGTTTATTATTTCTAAATCCTTATGTTATAGTTTATGTTAAAGCAGACAATTTTTCTTAATATTTTACAAAATGAAAATTGTATATCTCAAAGAGAATATGATTTTTTAAACTTATGTTCATAATTTAAAAAGAAGAAAAATAATTACATGAGAAATAATTTTAAAAATTCTACAAATAAAAATCTCAAAGGCATTTTATATGACAATATGTGGGAATGCTCAGGTTATATAATTTCTTATGATAATGAGACATTTTAGGTAAATTTTGAGTATCATTATCTATGTTGACAATTTTTTTCCCCACAAGTGATTGTCATTATTTTTGATAATACAAGTAAAAATCTAATATGAATATCTAGAATTGATATGCTCTGAAATAAATTCTAGAGTGATTTTAATAAATTTTAATTATAAATTTTCTAGGGGCTTAAGTTATAGCTCAAAATCTATTTCAAAAGTTTTTTAATTGAACAAGTTGGAAGCGCTATATAAAGTTTCATGTATTTGTTTTTTTTTTACTTTCACAATGAAGGTATTATTCATGTATGTCTGATTAATTAAGACTGATCACACTTATGCTGTATCAAAATCCAGATGGGAAGAAAATGTGATAGGAATATTATCTTTCTTGGAAGGTTCTGTCAAATATTTAAATTATAAACTAACATATATACCTAAGGCAAGATGTGGAGGAAGGGAGGGCAGGGGAAGTATAGCACAGAAGCAGAAAGTCTAGAGAAAACCAAACATCTAGAGCAACAAGGCCCAAATAAAGAGTGGCTTTTAAAGTAAAATAAAAGGTAGTTTCTTCTTCGAGAATTAACTATGTGGAATGCTTTTATCAAATTTTTAAAACTCATTCAGACAAGCATATGAGAAAAAAAACTAAAGATAAATGGTGATGGCATTGTTATTAGACCTAGGCTGTGACAATTCCATTTTATAGAGAAAAGTAAAAATTGTCTCATTGAGTTCTTACAATAAATATGTGGCAGATTTTTCTAAAGGTGTGTAAATATACAGACACACAAGTGTGTAGACAATGATGATAGCTATTGGGATAATCTTTTGAAAGATTTTTCATAATCTTTTATTGATCCCAGTGAAATTCTCTACCATTTACTATTAGCTCAGGAAATATAAAAAAATAAAATTCCAATTTTTCATCTTCGCAGTATTTATGTCACTCTCTCAACGCTCTCTTGGCAGGAATCCAAGCAGTGGGACATGCTATACAATTATTCATTTGTTAACATGTTTTCTAGTTCCGTGCTTGTCTGACTTCCAGAAGACGACTTCCAGCATTATGGAAGATCTTTCTCCAAAATAGTTGATGTCATGACAATACAAATATTTAATATAAAGCATAGATAGTATCACAGTCCTTCCTCAGTATATGCAGGGGATTGGTTCCAGAACCGTCCGTGTATAACCAAATCCACACATACTCAAGTTTCTCAATCAGCTCTGTGGAACCTGTGTGTGGAAAAAGTTGGTCCTCCTTATACCTGGGTTTGTATCCAGCCAATGCTGTATTTTCCAATGGCGTATGTTAAGTGGAGCCTCACAGTTCAAACCTCTGTTGTTCAAAGGTCAATATTTGTATGTTTCTTTTTTTATCCTATGATATAAAAAATTTGCATTATCATGGATGTAAAATGTTCATGTAAAATTTTTATAGTGATGTTAATGTCACTTTTATCTCTATAACTTAGTGAATATATGATTCTGATACCTTTGAAAAATGCAATCCAGCGCACCCATTTTAAGGATATTTTAAACCACATCTATTTTCTAATCTAAATAATTTGAACAATATTTTTATAGTTCAGAATTCCCACAGGATAACTGAAATAATTATGTAATGTCCTTAGTCATTACAAGGACAAGTTGTAAATTATTTTTTTCTAAAATGTGTCAAAAGACACATGCTAGAAATATGTTTAATTACATATCCTAAGTACATAAAGACAATCTGTATATATACTTCATAAATTAAAATGCATCCATACATAAAAGAATGGAAATACTAATATATATCATTAGTAAATCATGAAATACAATGTATTTCTTGACATTAGTTTTAGGATGCCAAAACCCCACCTCCAGGAAGCCCTAGACACAGGGTGAAGTATAACTTTCCTATCAGAAGTGAATAATATGATTATGTTTGATGTGACATATACTTTAAGATGAATTAAAAATGATGTTTACCATGGAGTCTTTATATTCTTAAGTACTTCCATCCCTCTATGCTACTCATTAAAAATGTATTTCATATGACCAGAAGCAATTTTGAATAACCTCACCAAGACTAAGGTTATATAGTTCAGTGGCATGATTTTAATAGCTTTAATTCAGAGATAAGTCCTATTTCCCAGGAGGGTACTTGTTTCTATTACTTGATAAAAATGATAAATCTTTTCTATTAATTTGTATCATTGCAAGCAGCAATTTTGTCAGATAATATATCAACATAGTATATGCTGTGCAACAAAATCCTGAAGGCAAATGAGAGTGAAAACCTTTATTTAGCAAATTTTGTTCTTGCACTGCTTTTACATTAACAGGCAACTTAAATAATCTTTTTCATCATCAAAACCCTTTGGCAAAACAGCAACTAAATCTCAATACCCCCACAAACAAGGTTTTCTATCTATCATATTTAAAGGAAATAAGAATGAAATCAGAGAAATATATTTGAAATATGGAATTTTGGGCTGTGAAGGAAATGCTTAGAAACATAAGTTTCTGTTACTGTTAAAGCTACATATGAAATCATAAGACATTGGAAAGAAGCTACTATAATTTTTTGAATTTTGTCTACAGAATAAAAATGTAAGTTCAAATAAAATGGTAAGAATATAAATAAACCTAGAAAATTTCAAGAAGAGAAGAGATAAACACTTTGTCTAAAAATAAAAGAGCACTAGAATGTGGGAAAATTCAGATAAGAAGACATTTAAAGTCTTGGGTGACATTCTATGACTTTTGAAATAATGGCCATACCTAAGATGTCTAGAAAGCCAGAGAAAGGACATGAATGAATGAATCCACCCAGATATAAAATGTAACCATGGTAATTGACTCTTGGCTTCAGAATCAACACAATAGATAGTTGTGGGAACAAACTGGAAAAATAACTCCCCTCCTAAAAGGAGGCATTATGACATTACAAAAATATATGCTCATTATAGTCATTTTTTTCTGATTTGCCAAAGGAATTTTTAAATCTAGATTTTCATGTCAAATATACTAATTTTCAAATGTGAGTAAAAATGTATTGTGCATATCCATATAAAACACACCTTATGATAAACAGTTCTTAACTTTGGTCTACATACTAAAAATGGTCTGGAAAGGATTACATGGGATACTGTGAGACTTCTAACAATTTATTTTGATGGATTTTGTATAGCATACTATCTGAAAGTTACTCAACTCTTTTGGTTATGATGATGTTTTTTATTCAATTAATGTAGAAATGTTGGATCCTTTGGGTTTTCCCAGTTAGTGACTGTGTGTGACTGTGTGTTTACGTGTGAGTGAGTGTGTATGTGTGTGTTTTTAGAGAAGGAGGGAAATCCACTTTGAAATGATGCATAACTCTTGTAAATGTTTATTTGGTGAATTTTCTGGTGATATACATAAAACTCTAGGTTTTTTTTCCCCTACAAGATAGACAAGAAATAGTAATTCCTGGGAAATACCAACAAACAATACAATATTATCTCTTCTCAATAAAACTGGGCAGAATTGGGGACAAGTTGATGATGCTATATTTTCTTCTTAGGATTAGTATTCTAGAACACTTATACTATTTGCAAATAACAATAGTTTCTAAAAAGAAGTGAACTATCTTGTTTATAATCTATGATACTCAAACATGGTTGGAATTCCCTTGTGAGTTATTATCCAGATGTTTGCCCTATGCCAAGTCAATATTTGAATGAAGATATATGCATGAATGAACGAATAATTATTTGAAAAGGTATTTTGACCATGGGATTATGCTAAGCTTTGTTTATATAAATGTGACTCACCTGACCCCTCCTTTTAAGATGGTTGCAGTCTATTGGCAGGGACAGAAACATTAGCAAGCATTTTCAGAACAACTTGATGAGAATTATAAACAAGTTGCTATGGGTGCCTGGGTACATTTAGTTTTACCTAGAGGAAGAATAAGTTAAATAATAAAGACATACTGGGGAAAAAATGACTAAGATGAATCTTGAGAGATAAGTGGAAGTTAGAAGGATAAAGTAAACATGATCCAAATAAAGGAAAAGCAAGAACAAAGCTATGTTGGCAATATATATTAACAGAGAGTAAACAGTTTACTAATGGAGGGCTTAAGGAAGCAGGATAAACTTTCAGGAGAATATATTGACTTATGTTTACCTAACACTAATGTCTTTAATAAGGGGCAGCTTTCATTTCATTTCACTTATATAAAAAGTTAAGAATAGATAAAAATAACCATAATCCCAACATGGAAGATTAATATCTATTAAAATTTTTAAATATTTTCATTTTTATGAGACATAGGTTCTTCAGGCTACCTCTGGATATATGTAGATATGTACATATACAGATATTTTACCCATTTTGAAATATACTACGTACTTTAACATCTTCTTTACCTAACAAAATTAAACCTAATTTAATCCTATTAAATACTATGCAAAATAAGGTTTTATTGGCACCATGAACTTTCATTATATGGAAATATTGTTGTTTATTTAGTAACTATTCATATTTAACCAATAAAATATATGTATTTCAAAAGTCAATAAAATATGGCAATAACCATTTTCCTTAGATGTTTCTAAGAAGTCAATAATACAACTTTCTGACTTTCGGACCTAGAGTCCTCTTTGAAGTCTTTGTTACGAACCAAGGCATAAAGTGAAAGTCACAGGGCTTTTGTCATAATGGCCCTGAAAAGAGATAAGGAGTAGATGTACTCCCATGTTGTAAGGTAGCTGGCATCATTTATGTCAGAAGACATTGAGAAGTCTCCAAGGACAGAAAATTAATAAAACAAAATGATTCTTTGACTTCTGAACCTGCTGCAGTTGACTCAACTGGTATTTCTAGGCCTTCTGGTATGATTTGGAGACTCAATTTTTAAAATGTGTATCTTGCTTGTGAAAGATTATGTTAAGTAATTAGCAAAGAGCACTATGTGTGTCAGAGCACAGACTTTAACATTAATTTTGTTTGCTTTGGTTCTCCTAAGTTGTTGCAGCTATTGTCTGAAATGTTTTAAATGTGATATAGTATTAATAAAAAGAGGTGCTGTCTTCTGAAACCTGTCTTATTTCCTGAATAATTCCTTGATGTTATTCTCCAATATAATATATGGAGCAGAGGATCATCTATCATATTTTATTTTATTAAAGGCTTAAACAAGTACAAGGCAAAATACAAATATATGGAACATTTGTTTCTGCTAGCTTTTTAAGAATGGAACATCATATTCATTTTAGATTTCTGACTGAAAAAACCTTAGTTTAATATTATACCAGTTAAGAAAAACCTTTTCAGAGAAGAAGGAATATGGTAAGTCCTAACCACCCTCTTTAGCACTTTATCAGTTAGCATTTGCTACATTAAAAATTACTTCTAAAACAGTGGCTTAAAAGACCAACCAGCTCATGATACTGTGAGTCAATTTGGCAGTTCTCTTCTGTTCTAATCTTAGCTGATTTCAACTGGACTTGCTTATGAATGTGGTTTCAACTATGAATCAGAAAAAAGAAAAAAAAAAAGGTTTGCTGATTTTGGCTGGAATCTCTCACATCTCTATGGCTTGGCTCTTGGCTGGAATAAATGTGCTGACTGCTTTCCTCCACAAAGTGTCCTAACCTACAGCAAACTAACCTGGGCTTGATGTTTACATGGAGCTGAGCAAGGTCTTAAGAGAACAGGCTATTCATAAGCACAAACTTCCTGGGACAGAAAAACAAACTCAACTTCTTTATGGGAAGAACTGCAAGTACCTTTGCAAAGTATATGTAAACAGGGTGATATTTTTGCGATCAGACAGTAGCAATGAGTTCTATTTATATTTTACCTAAATATGTCTGTTAATTCTTAAGGACAATGATGCTTTTTAATATTCTCTTTTATCCAATTACCATGAGGAATGCCCTGCATATAGCAGGCATCCTTTTTAATGAGAACAATATAATAAATTACATGGTTACTATATTTTCCTTTTGAAAAAAAGACTAAATATCATTTATACTATTTTTTCATAACCAGCAAGATATTTTGCATATCTCCTTTGTATAATGCACTAAGGAAAATAAAAAATATAAATAGTGCATTGTTTTTACCTCTCAGGGTGGAGTCAGTTATAGAGACATTTTCCATAAGGAAGATGTACAAGCACCATATCACCCAAGAGTCTAGAGTCTTATGAGATAAGCTTGGTTAATTCTGCCAATAGCAATCACCTTTACAAATGTGTCTGAAGCTATTCCTTCTTTTAATGGCTCCTCCTGTTTACTCTCTTCTACTTCTTGCCCATTTGCTGTAGGTAAATGTAAGAAATTCCTTCTTTGTAACATCTTTTTCATTCCTCTGTTCTTTTTATTTGATGCTATCTTTCCCATTTCTTTGATAGATTTTTTCTTTGTATTTCTTTATTTCATTGCATTAGGTCATCACTAGTTATTTTACAAATAAAAAGTGGAATATCTTCAAGAAGAAAAAACAAAAGTTACTTGCTTGGTAATTAAACTATAAACACTAAAAACAGGTGGTATAAACCTTAAAGCTCTTGAAAATATCATACTCAGAAATTTCCAGAAATACCCAGCTAACTCTCCATTTTCCTATGATGAAGCCTGGTTTTCCTCAGGCAGAGAATCAGGGCCAATTAACATTTGTAATCCAATTCCTCTTAAATGCATATAAATCTTATACTGTATTTTTCCATTTTTCCTTGGGACTAAATATGAATTTTGAAAAGCTGGAGTTAATTCTTATTTATAACATTATTTCTAAAAGATTAATATATTAACATTCCCAATCACAATACAGTGTCTACAGCTGAATATTTAGTCTACAACAGGGTTTTTAATTTGGGGGTTACCATAGCAAATACTTTTTTCATTCCAAATATAATTAAGGTTTCCTTGGTATTACAATTTAGTGCATTCAAAGGTTAAATAAGCATTGGCAAAGGACATTGGACAAATGAAATGGTGAAAATCTTTTTCCCTGACATTTAGATAAAACAAACAAAACTCAGTTTCAATAATCATGATCCATTTAATACCATATTTAGAAGATTGATACTTAGTGGTTTGTCAACTAGCATTTGCAAACAGACCAAAAAATTTTCCTTTTTTTTTAGATACAACTTGAATAAATAAAATTTAATTAAGATTCTATTAAGAATAGAAAATGGAAAAATAAGTTAATGATAATTGAGGAAAATATACCTTTCCATGGGATAATTGGTACTTTTTTCTAGGAAGCTAAATTTTATAATAAATATAATCAGTTTAAGTTATTGCTGAGAATTTTATTGCTATAACATATGTTATATCTAATTTTTATAGAAATTTTAATCATGGAAATCCTTGAAAATTTGTCAAACAAAATATTATAGTATTATTTTTGTTGCTACTATTCAATTCTGCTGAAAAGAACAAGAAGACAGAAGAAGAGTAAAAATATAAGTACTGGTTCTAACTCCAACAAAAGTATACTCAAAAAAGTATGTTCCTTTAGCTTAGATTTTAGAGAAATTCTTTTATAATAATAATGTTCAGAATCATGTGATAAAATATCTACTTTAAATGAATGGTCATGGTCTGATGCAAATTATATTAGGTTAAATTCTCAGTTTTCATTATTCTTAATTAGTTCTCACCTTTTCTGTGACTTTGTACCACTTTTTTAAAAAACTCTAGCCAATGTCTCACATATGTGTTGTTGGCAATTACAGGGACAAAACAGGAAGTGATGGGATTCAGCAGATCCATCAACACTCCAGAAGAAATAGAAAGAAAAAAATGGAAAAGGATTGTGCATTAATAAATTGATATGTGTAGTCACTATAATTTTTATAAATCCTAATAGTATATCATTCCTGAATGGAATTAAATCCCTCTGTTCCCGGGATGCATTTTTAGGCTCCTTTGATCTGATGACAACTTTATAAATTGAAGAAAATATTACCATCAGCATAATTATCTTAGTCATAAATTTTTTCTGATAACTTTCTATAAAATTCTCAGAATGACATATCTATTTTCTGATACTACTTTCTAGTTTTTCACAGTTGTCTCCTATTTCTCTGTATGTGGACTTCTCATTCAAGAAAAGACTGAGAGTGTCATCTACTAAATATAAGGGAGTTGAAATTATCAGAAAGAAAACAGGGATTTTTTTTGATATTCAACTGAAGATAATGAATTTTGAAACAGAAAAAAAAATAATCTTTATCTGTTCATAATGGCCACTTGATAAGAGAGAAACAAATCCCAGAAATTATAGTTCTTGTTATTCAGTTTGATAGCCACTGAGGGAAAGAAAATGCAATGAAAACTTTCATTTTCTGATGAATTTTATCAAAGTTATATAAATATAATGTATAATGACACTAAGATTGGGAACCAGTTAGGACAATATAAGGCTTCATACTAATTAACTTGTGATTTGTAATTAAGATTTGTAATTTATTTTATTTCTATAATTAAATTATTTTAATCCTTGTTTTTGAGATATTAGGGAGATCCCAGCATAAAGGAATGAAAACAAAAGTTCTGATCTATGGTCTCTTTGCATTTAGAATGTTCCTGTATGTATTTAATTCAAATTAGTTCAAATACATTCAATTCAGTAAACACTAATTGAGAGATTATAAATTTCTAGGTACCAATTTGGTATTAATTAAAAAATAATCCCACCACTTCAAGGGAGCCAGAACCAAGAACAATGGTTCTTTATCTTACCAAGGTAAGATAAAAAATGAAAGTCACATTTGAATTAGGCACGTGGATATATCACAAGAAATACGTTTCAGATGGAGTGAATAACATTTAGAAAAAGCTAAGAGTTGTGAGCTCAGTATGTTCATGACATGCTGAGAGCATACTAAATAATCAGAGAGGCCAGATTGTTGCGGAGAAGCGGCAAAGGAAAGGCTGTCCTAAATAGATGCTGTTTTCTTAACACTTGTTCTAGAGTAGAGAAGGTTAACAGATCTTTTGGGTTAGTGGGGTAGATGGGTCATCAATAGAACTGTTGAAATGGGCATACTGTACAGAGTAATTTGGGGAATTTGGAAGCCAGCTGCTAATGTAAGGAATGAATATGGGTTAACAGAAAATGGGAATGGAAAGGGAATGTCACAACTATATTTAACAGTTTTGACACAGGAGAAAATGAGCAGAGAAGTAGTGAAGTGGAGTCAGAAGGAGGCCCATGCTGGCAAAAACATCACCAAAGAGTATGTGTGAGATTTAAGGGAAAATGTCTTACTTTGGGCAGGCTTCTGAGAATCAAGGCAAGAAGGTAGAGGAATCTTTTCTTTATGTCATTTATCACCAGTACCAACAATGCAATGGAGGGTGTTTAGAATGGAAATGAGCAACTAGTGTTGGGGGGCAGGGCAGTGGGGGGTGGGGGAGGGATGTGAAAGGTGATGGCTCCCTGGATTGAAATGAGAGAGTCAAAAGCACAGCTGAAAGCAAGTTTGCTCTTTTTGGTGGGAGATTAAGAATCCTGGGGCTAGTGAAGTAGGGAACTGAGAAGCAAATAGGAGGAGAGAGGAAATTGAGAAACAGCTGTGAATAGAATACTACCAAATAATCTTTTGGTAGTCAATTCTCTTTTAAGGAATTTGTTAATATGATGCCACTCAATTTTGTGAGTCCTCGGTGAGCAATCTGAACAAGATTATGGGAAGTGTATTCTCTTCGATTTTGGTGGGAGAAATGAGTTTCTCTAAGTGATAAAATAATCCAGGCAGGGCAAACACAGATTTAATTTAAAAATTGTAAATATCTAGACTTGTTCAATTAAAATGGCATTAATATTTTGAGGAGCTGGCACTGAGCATCTGTCATATAGTGACAAGATGTTACAGTAGGAAACCGACTGACTAGACTGCTTATTAAGGGGTTACATCTCACAATGAAATAGTTTATTATATATTGCATAAATTTTATTTTAATATGATGGCATTCATTTTTTATTATATAAGGTTTTATAATTTTTATGAGCATGTCACTTTTACTGTATAAGCATAGCTTCTGAAATTATTTTATTTTATAAATTTTGCTTCCCATACTAGATAATTTATTATCTGCTATTCCATGACTAGAGCTTTCAGTCACTGAAAAACAGCAATATTAGGTAACCAGGTTATTTTTTTCTGAGAACTTAATATCTACTTAAGAACTCCTCAGCCTTTCTAACTGTATGGTAAATAACAACAACAACAACCAAAACTCCTATCATCCCAGGTAGCTGTTCTGTACTTTACTGTCAGAATAATCCATTGGCATGGAACAAGGGTATAATTCCAAATGGCTCTGTTTATCATCTTGCTTTTTCACTTGTTATTTAGTATAAATAATAAAGTATACTTCAGTTAGCTGGTTAGTCATCATGTTTGGGTTGTAGCAAAGAATAGCAAATATGATAGTACCAAATAAATTTCCTGCTGGAATATACGTGAAGTTATATTTAGGTATATGTTCATGCTTGTGTTTTTGTTGTTATTCATCTTAACAAAAAAAGGAACCAATAGGGCTGATATTTTAGTTTTGCTTCAGCTGTTTTAACCAGCAATAATCAATTGCATTTTAATATTATTCAATATAGATTAAATTGTTTTGAATCAACTAGTAAACAATTCCATGATTTCCCATAAACAATTATAGATAAGCTTAGAAATAGAAATGATATTAAGAAAAAGACTGCATATCTTTGCCCTGCTTAAACATCACTAGCTGCTTTCCTTCCTTTCTTGTTTTCTTTCCTCCTTCCTTCCTTTCTTCTTTTCTTATTTTTTGCTTTCTTACTTTCCCTCTTTTTGGTATAATAATCAGTAATTAAAATTCATGAAGTGGTACAGCAATTTAACAATAGTATGTTCTGGAAATCAATTATGGGCTCAGACCCATAGAAAGTAATAGAGAAAGTATGTGAGTTTGACTGTTGTTTTGTTTGTTAGGCTAGCTGGATAGAGTTAATGCAAACTTAGTTTGTTTTTTAAAAATTATGATTGCTCTCAGTAGAGTTAGAAATATAATTAAAGCATGGAAAGCTGTATTTTCAGAGACTAAAATAAAAGCTCTCCTAATACCCTGAATATTGAAAATATACATATATATCCATATCAGAAGATTTCTAGCTCTCTGCTTATTAGTGTGCTAATAAGCAACTGTGATATTGAGAATTTTACCGAAGCGTTGTAAAGGTCATGTTAGTACCATGAGTATGTATGCCTCAAATTGCTATCATATTCCCAACCATCTATGCAGCCAGTATAACTTCTGTTCATATTTTCTAATCCTTGTTTTTACCTATTCAAAATTTACTTTTGCATTAACATTTCGAGATTTGGGTGAAAGAGGATAAAAATAAAGATTCAGAAGTATTTCAGTTATTTAATTGAGAAGCCTAAATATCTAAAATATGTTTAGAAATAGAAAAAAATATTTCTTTGAGGGCAATTTGTGATTTTATTATGGACAAATATAGCTCCCATTTCAATGTTTTCATCTTTTTAGAAGAGTAGTAAATTTTTAAGCAACATTTAAATATTTTATAGTATTTTACTGGTAGATTTAGGCATATGTTACATAACCAACAGTACATCTAAGATGCATGAATGGCATAAGAAAAAAAACCTTACCAATAATAGTTCCATTGCCTGGTTGAAAAAGCATAGAACAAGAGACATCTAGAAGAGAAAGGGGGAAAATGTTGGCAGCCCGAAATGAGGGGGAAAATATTGCTGCCTATTTGCCTCACTATTTTTTTCCTCTTTCTTGTATTTCATTCTCCACTTGAAATAGATCTACATATCTACTGACAGAAGGAGAGGGGATGGGTTGAGTGTATTTTAGACCAAGGTGATCTGGCAAGAGTCAAGACGCCAGAAATAACTGATGAGAAGTACAGATTCTAGACAAGCAGAAAGCACAGCATATGAGGAGTGAAGGAACCAGCGCCAAGAACGATACAGGGAGACAGCTGACACTCAGGGAAGTCTCCTGGTTCTTTCCAATATCTCCCATACACCCTCAACTTCTTTCCTAGCACAGCTTTATGCCACAACAGAAATCTGTCTCCCAGGGATATTACATTCATGCCACAGCCTTCATCAGGGTAGGCTGCTGGTTCTGAAGCACTCTTTTTTGTGTGTGATTGTTTTTTTGTTTTTTGCAACTTCTTGTTAACATTTAGGAATTTCACTAAGTTCTTAGCACTACTCACAGTGAAGCTTTAATAATTAACTATGTCTTCTGAAATACATCCCATCATTAAAATTTGGTATAGCCATTTTCAGTGACCTTAATAACTTCAGTGTCCTTAAGACTCATAGCATGGCTTTCCCATTGCCAGCTTTTTAAAAATTTCTGCAGAAACACATTCAGGTAAGCAGATTCATTGGCTGGCTTCAAACACTCTTGATATGTCAGGATTTCAGGATTGGGTAGTAAGTTTCTTATATTCCCTGAACACTAATCAATGTAACTTCCATTCCAAAGTTCTATTTCTCACTTTTTTTAAGTGAAAAGTTATTTTCCTTTGAGGTTTATACAGTTTAACCACAGTACCCTCTCCTACTCCCTGTTCCTGTTCATTACCAACTTTGTGAATACTTTTGGTCATTTATTAATAACTTCAGCAAATGGATCTCATTCTTCCATTCGAACAAAACTGCTATGCCTTTTACATTGCCTCTATCATCCTCATGTTTGATCCATCTCTCTCCATGACTGTTGAGTTGTTTGGACTTTTTATTTTTCAGCTACTTTTCTTAAATTGCTCTACAGCCAAACCTAGAATTTGTCATAGTGGAAACTTCACTGTCTATGAAATCATAATTTCAAGCAACCACCTGACGATCACTGACTTCTTTCGAGCTCACTTGCTCAATTAGCTTCATTGATGAATTTCTTTTACCTCATTGAAGTTCTTGACCCCACCATTTTTATACCACCCATCAGCCCCTTAGATTCTTTCCTCTTTGATTAGCCTTGATTCTGTGGCATATCATACCTACTCTTTGCAATGTCTTTTAACTCCTTCAATTCTCCTTCCATTTTACTTGCATTAAATCAAACTTCTTGTGTAGTTAAATATTCATATAAAAACAGTTGAAATTTGCTGGAGAAAATCAAAGAACTAATATATCTAATTTTATTTTTTAAAGTCAGGTTTATTGAGCTACAATTTACATAAAATAGAATTCATCCTTTTTAGCAGCATTAACAAGTACATATATATGTGATAATCACCACTATAATTAGACTATGGAAAATTCCCTCCTGCTCCTTTGTTGTAATCATCTTCCCCCACCTCCAGTTCTTAGTAAGCACTTGAGAGATTGGATATGCTAATGGACAATAGCCAAACCATATATAAAAATAGAACTCTTATCCACAATCTGCAGCAACCAGTCCAGAAAGGCACACCACAAACTCTGTAGCAACTGGTCTGAAACAGCCAGGACTTGATTAATTTTTCCTTCCACTTTCAATGTAGGGGCAAAGGGAGCATGTAAGGGAGCATATTTGACAAAGCCAAATATGCTCCCTTAACCAATCAGGTAGTCTGCCTACTTCTAGTTAAGTCACCTCCAGCTTCTGCATGCCCGAAACTTCCAATTAGGGCTTACTTGATGCTTTCTTTCCCTGTATTCTACTATAAAGCTTCCCAGCTCCCTTGTCTGCCATCAAGCCTCTGTCTACACCAAGTAATAATAGCTGAATCCCTTGCTATGGCAGAATCTGAATAGACATACTTTTCTTTCATCCGGGTGGTCTTCATTTATTTCCAGTGCTTTCCAGGAGGTCTCATAGAGACACCATGGCAGCAGACCCCAGCCTTCAGCCAAGTATGGTACCCTCCAAAATCCCTTGTATCTTGCTTCTGGAGGCGTGTTGAGTCTGCACCTATGTTGCAACTCAGCACTGGGTCTGAATGTTGCTCTCTTTGCATTGATATACTTATCTATTAACATTTATTCTCAGTTTGGAACCTGGGTTTCACTATTGGTTTCCATTTGTTTGGCATCTTGGTGGAATCAGGCCATTCTTTTATATCTCATTTCATATCTTTTGTATTACTCTTTTGTGTTGGGGTATCTAAAGGTGTATGTCTCATAAGAAGGAAAATCATTGGCTAGACTATAGGCATAAGCCTATTGTGCAAGCGTCCCTCACATAGTGATGAGTTTGGACTGGCAGGCGCTCATTCTGTGAGTCATCAATAAAACTGGATGAGACTCTCCTTCATCTACTCTGTGTGTTCGGAGAGCTCAGCTTTAATTTACACAGAGTGTTCCTTCCACCTGGCAGGGCACAAATTTTTGAGTATACATTCAAAGGAGGCCAACTATCAGGTTGGGGGCCCAAGACACAAGGTGCACAAGCACTATGCCTAATGACCATTGCCAGCTCTGATGGGGATTGTCTAAGACTATAATCTATCCTTTTCCCAGAAAATGCCTGCTCTTATGTGGACTCTCATTACAATCCTGATTCCTGTGCCTCTCTTTCTAAATGGCATAATTTTACCAAGGATGATTTGGGCCTTCATTAGCAACTCTGGGGAACATTTGATTTCAGCATAATTATTTATTTGAGAGTATTTTTAGCAAAATAAGGGAATGATTTCTCAAGCCAAATGGACAGTATTTTTTGATTGGCATGTGGAGTCCTCTAAATGAAATTCTAAATCACAAATAGCTGGTTCTGCAGAGCTAGTTGTAGTCTCCACACTTGACCTTATAGTTTCCCATGCAGTAAAGATACTACTAATGATTGCAATCACGCAACACTTTTCAGCCAGCCAATTACCTCTTACAGGATTCTTTTACACTCTCCCTTTTCCATTACTATTCATCACTACAACACCCTGAATCCTGCTACTCTCCTGCCCCTACCAGAAGAAAGGGAATATTTTGATTGTCTTACCTCAGTTAGGGAACTTTCTGTATCTCACTCAGATTTATTAGAGACTCCCATTAAAAACCTTGACTTAATATTATCTGTTGTCGGATCATAGCTCAAAACTACAAGTAGACTTTATCAAGCATTGATGGACCTGTCACTAATCTAATCTCTCCTAGTTCTCTAGGTAAAGTGAAATTTATATACTATAAGTTTTAATTGCATATTTTTTTCTCCTAGCATAAAATGCTTGAAATTTATCCAGTGTTTAGCAGGTATCAAGAGTTCATTTGTTTTTATTACTAAGTAGTATGCTGTATGGATGGAAAACCATTTGTTCATCCATTTATCAATCAATGAGCATTTGGGTTAGTTTCATTTTGGCATAATTATGAAAACTTATTTCCCTACAAATTCTTATAGTTCATAGTAATTTTATTTATAATGGCTGAAAACTGGGAACAACTCAAATTTCCTTCAACTTGGTACATCTATATGATATAATACTACTCAGCAAAAAAAAAAAAAAGAAACAAACTATTGATACAACTCTTTATGCCATAACTTAAATGATTTTTAAGACCACTATGCTGGAAAGTGTAGGGGAGAAGGCAACCTAAAGGAGATTTATACTATATGATTACACTTATATAACAATCCCCAAATTAATGGAAATGGAGTGATGAGGAAAATATTTGTTGTTGCCATGAGTTAGGGTTGTGGGAAGGGTGTGTGATTATTAAGGAATAATATGAAAGGGTTTGTGGCGATAGAACAGTTCTGAATCCTGATTGTAATGATTGTAACTTGTATACACATGATAAAAGGTTTTAAAATTAAACACACATAGAGTACAAGTGTAAATTGATGAAATTTGGATTGTTTGTGTCTTAGTCCCTTTGTGTGAATATAATAAAATGCCACAATCTTGGTAATTTTATAAATGATAGATTAATGTCTCATGGTTCTGGACGTTGGGAAGTCCAAGATTGAGGTGCCAGCAGTTCTACTGTCTGGTGCGGCTTCTCTCTGCTTTCAAGATGGCACCCTGTTCCTGCATCCCGCGAGGGGGAGCACTGTGTTCTCACATGGTAGAAAGAACAGAAGAGTCACAAAAGGAGGAACTCCTTCCATCAAGTCCTTTTTTAAGGCCATGTAATCTCATGCATGAGGATGGAACACTCACAATTCACTAATCTCTTAAAGGGCACACCTCTTAATACTTTTGCATAGCAAATTAAGTTTCAGCATGACTTTTACAATGGACACCATCATTCAAACCACAGCAGTCTATGTTTAATAGTAGTGTACTCCTGTCAATTTTCTGGTTTTAGAAATGTATAGATTGTGTTTAACATCACAGGAAGCTGGGTAAAGAGTAGGTTGTAACTTTGCACTGTTTCTGCAACCACTTGAGTGTCAAACCATTTCAAAATCAAGAGTTATTTACAAACAATTCTGCATTGTTTAGATTTTTATGATTCTCAATTTTTCCATTTATAATTTATAGTTGCTTAGTGTTAGTTCCTTCTTAATTGCATTAAATGGCCATCATAAATCCTGTTACAAGGACTTCTGCATTTTAAAGGACTCTATTTTGACTTGCCTCTTAAATGCATGGATTTTGTGTTAATGTAGTTTCTTTAAGAAGAATCTATGGATATTTGCTTTCCCAAGTTCTTTCATGTTTTAGAGAAGGTCTGCCATCTTTTTTTATATCAGGTAGGAATCTAGGCTAGGCATAATATTATTAGATCACAGGTTCTAAGAATATTATTAATAATATTTTGCCTCAGGGCACTGTTGCTTAATTGTCTCCTGGAATTGAGCATAGCCTTTAAGAGGTCTGAAAATTTTCTACCTTACAATCATTTATTTTTCTTTGCCAAGGTCTCTCTTTTTTAACTCTAATTAAATATAATATTGTTCCTTTTTTTGTATTCTCTCCAGAGTACAATACAAAATATTCTTTAACTTTATTGCTCTTATCGTTTTTTATATTTTCTCAAATAATTTTGTTTTTTGGTATCTTTCATCTATATCAGCATAAATAATCAAGTGCATCTATTCTGTACCTCATTGCTTCTGATTATTTATTAATTCTAAAATAATATAATTTTGGTTCTAATATATTTCAATATATTTGAAATCTCTCATTTCAACATTTTGCGTTCCTCTTTTGCTGCATTCATATTCATTTTAGTTAGCATAGTGGAATTTTGAGAAATTTTGTTTCTTCAATTATATTTCCAACCCATATGGAATCACTCTCTGTGTTTCATATTTTTAATAGTGAAATTGAGTATATTTTCACCTGAGATACCTATTTTTTTTATTTTTTCATTTTTTTATTTCAAAGTATTATGGGGGTTCAAATGTTTTTAATTACAAAGGTCATTTTTATAATGCTTGAGTCAGGATTATAAATTTGCTCGTAAGCCAGATACTATCCATTAGATACCATTCATTGTACCCATTAGGTAGGTTTTGCCCATCCACTCCCCCCCATTTGATTTCCATTGAGTTTTACTTCCCTCTATGCACATGTATGCTCATCAGTTAGTTCTAATTTAATAGTGAGTATGTGTGGTGTTTGTTTTTCCATTCTTTAGATACTTCACTTAGGATAATGGTCTCCAGTTCCATTCATATTGTTGCAAAAGATATTAAGTCATCCTTCTTCATGGCTAATATTCCATAGCATACATATACTACATTTTGTTAATACACTCATGAATTGATGGACATTTGTGTTGATTTCTCATCTTTGCCATTGTGAATTGTGCTGCAATAGACATTCGAGTGCAAGTGTCTTTTTATAAAATGACTTTTTCTCATTTGGGTAGATACCCAGCAGTGGGATTGCTGGAGCAAATGGTAGGTCTAGAGGAATCTTTATACTGTTTTCTACAGAGGTTGTACTAATTTGCAGTCCCACCAACAGTGTATAAGTGTTCCTTTCTCTCTACATCCATGCCAGCATGTATCATTTTTCAACTTTTTAATAAAAGCCATTTTGACTGGGATAAGGTGATATCATATTGTGGTTTTAATTTGCATTTATCTGATAATTAGTGAAATGGAGCATTTTTTCATATGTTTATTGGCCATTAATCTATCTTCTTTTGAAAAGCTTCTGTTCATGTCTTTTGCCTACTTTTTAATGGTATTGTTTGTTTTTTTCTTGTTGATTTGCTTGAGTTCTTTGTAGATTCTGGTTATTGGCCCTTTATTGGATATATAGCTAGAAAATATTTTCTCTCATTGTATAGGCTGTCTATTTGCTCTGTTAATTATTTCCTTGGCTGTACAGAAGCCTTGTAATTTAATCAAGTCCCATTTATTTATTTTAATTGTTGCTATGATTGCCATTGTGGTCTTCTTCATAAATTCTTTGCTTAGGCCAATATCTATTTACATAGGCCAAATATAAAACTTTTTCCAGCATTTTCTTCTCTAGTTCTTATGGTTTCATGCCTTACATTTAAGACTTTTATACATCTTGAATTAATTTTCCGTGAGTGGTGAGAGATATGGATCCTGTTTCATTCCTCTGCATGTGGCTATCCAGTTGTCCCACCACCATTTATGAATAGAGATTCTTTTCCCCAGTGTATATTGTTGTCTTCTTTGTTAAAGATTAGCTGTATGTGGATGATTTTATGTCCCAGCTTTCTGTTCTGGTCCATTGGTCTGTCTTTTTCATGCCAATCCCATGCTGTTTTGGTTACTACAGACATGTAGTATAATTTGAAGTCTGGTAATGTGATCCCTCCATATTTGTTCCTTTTGCTTAAGATTGCTTTGGCTATTTGGGCCCTTTTCTGGTTCCAAATGTAATGTAGAATTATTTTTTCTAGATTTGCAAAAATAATGTTGGTATTTGGACAAGGATTGCATTAAATCTGTAAATCATTTTGGGAAGTATGATTATTTTAATAACATTGATTCTACCAATCCTAGTCAGAGCAATCAGGGAAGAGAAAAAAATTAAGAGTAATCAAATCAGAAAATAGGAGGTCAAGGTATTGCTTTTTTGCCGACAATATGATCTTATATCTAGAAAACCCCAAAGATTCCAGCAAGAGACTCTTGGAATTGATAAATGAATTCATTAAAGTCTCAGGTTACAAAATCAATATACACAAGTCAGTAGCACTTCTATACACCAATAACAGTCAAGCTGAGAGTCAAATCAAAGACTCAATATCATTCACAATAGCTGCCAAGAAAACAAAATACCTAGAAATATACTTAACCAAAGAGATGATAGATCTCTTCAAAGAGAACTATGAAACTATGAGGAAAGGAACTACCGATGATACAAACAAATGCAAAAACATATCATACTGAGATATCTGTTAACACTTCTAGTAGACTTACTTCCAAATCTTCCTCTAAGAAAGCATTTCTGCCCAGTTATGGGGTGTTCTGTCACCAGACAGCCTTGACCAGTCAATTACTTCAAGATGCAAATCTGCTGTAGCGAGCTCCCTTCTTAGAAAACACACCCTTCCTGCGGAGGCCACTATCAGTGGATAAGAAGAGCAGACGTGTAAAGGGGTTGCCATTTGTATCACACATAGAGGGACTCAGTACACTGCAGATATCCTCACTGAGTTGAAAGATGTTTTGTGGGTCTGCATCAGGGTTTGACTTTTCCTCTTCCCAGTCCAAATGCCTCCTCCTTGCTTTCACATTTTACTCCTCAAACACCATCTTTATGTCTGCTTCTAACATACTCAGTCTGTAACAATGTTTTGGGTACATATATTTTTTTTAAAATTCACCTCTCTTTAACTTATATTTATATACTGTTATGGTTATTTTAATATTTATTGTTTATATAATAGTGATTATAAAAATATATATGTGAGCTATGTAGAATGGTAAAATTATATCTGAAACTTAAAAAATCATCACATTTATTTTTACTTAATTTCTATGTGCTTATTATTAATTTATCCTCATACACTGTAGAATAATTATCCAGCCCTTTTATATGTTAAAATATAGAAAGCAACCATGACATTTCCAGAAATGTCATCTATCCTTACATTTAGGTTATATCTTAAACTAGTGTAAAATACTAGGTTGGAAATCATGTATTTCAGAATTTGGAATGCATTTCTTATTTTCTTCTAACACCTGGTGCTGCAGTTGAGAAATTAATGTCCTTCAGATACTTAATGCTATGTACATGCCTATTCATTTTTCTTTCTAGAAGATGTTAGGATGTTTATTTCTAGTTTCTGAAATTTCACAATATATTTTTGTGTGGATAGGTCCTTTTAATTCATTATGTAAGGTGTGTAGTAGAAGCTTTCATTTTTAAAATAATTTTATTAGTTTTTTAATGATTTTATCCTATTCTCTCTTTTGTAAATTCCCATTAATCGTCTCCAGGACCTAACTTTAATTCCTTTATTTTTTCTGCTTTTAGCTATTTTTAAATCTTTTGTTTTCTGGGAGTTTTCTCAAATTTATCATCTAACCTTACAAAGTACTTTTTATTTGTACTGTCATGTTTTAGATTTCCAAGAGAATTATTATGCTTGAGTCTTGTTTTTTATAGTACTATAAAAACATGAATGCGTTGCCTTCTCCTATCTCCTGAGGGTTATTGATTATAGTTGTGTCCAGATTTTTCTTCTGATTTCTGCATTGTTTATATTTCTCTGAGAGATAATTTTCATTTCATTGTTTTAGTATCTATATTTGACAAAAGGTTTCCTTAAATGTCTTATAATCTTATGTTTTAAATTTACATTTACATTTTAATACGAAACTAGTTGAAATTTCTCAGTTCTTTTTGTTTGTTTGTTTGCTTTTTCTTTCTTTTTTTTTATTTCAAAGTATTACATGGGTACAAACGTTTTGGTTACATATATTGCCTTTGTACAGTTTGAGTTAATGTTATAAGTGTGCCCATCATCCAGATAGTGTGCATTGTACACTTTAGGTATGAGTTTACTCCACTCCTTCTTACCCCCCCACCTGCTTGATCTCTGTTGCGTTTTACTTCCATATGTGCATATAAGTGTTGATCAATTAGTTTCAATTTAGTATTGAGTACATGTGGTGTTTGTTTTTCCATTGTTGCAATACAACAGCAATGTGAAGTTTGAAAGGAGATTTATTCCCTTAACATGTATTTATTTGATTCTGACTATATGCCTAGCACTGTTTATAGGTAAATGAAATAAAACAGTAAAAATAACAGACAAGATCCCCACCCTAACATAGCTTACCTTCTAGAGGATCCAGGATCCAGATAGTCTTCGATCAGATTTTGAAATAATGTTTATGTTTTGGGCCCCACCCTAAAACCCCACATTTGGAGATTTTTTTCCAAGTCATGAGCCTTTGGTAGGTACTGTGTTATGAATTCATTTGCTTCTCTTTGGCTTTTCTTCCTGCAGGCTTAAGTATCAGCTTTCTCTCGTCAACTATGACAGGTCACACTTTCCATCTATTTTCACCTTCCATGAAATTTTGCCCAAATTCTTGCTGCTACCCTTCATAAAAACTTCTATGCTGTTGTATTTTTTAAAATCTGCTATAATATTACATGAACTAAAATTTTATATGCAGTTCAACATTTCTACATGTATATGTAATGGAATTTTTTTCACATGGATAATATATAATTATTCCATTGATAAGTGATGAATTTTTCAAAGGGCTAATTGCAATTTCTCTAGATTCACACGGTCTATAATTTTAAGAGCCAAGTTTTAATTTCAGGATATTATTATATTAATGGGATTTCTCAGTGAAGAGATGATTGCTAAGCCAGAATAATTTGAATCCATTTTCAAAAAAGAAGGGTGGAGGCAATCTTACACTGTGATCTAATTTACAATACAAATATAGGATTCATTTTCAGATTGATTGTATCAGTTGAAACATTATTAACTACACAAATTGGCTAATATAGATTTCTCTGTCCATGAACAGTTTTGTGTTTTGCTTTTTTTCCCTGAAATCTATTTTCAGTGTAATGCGTCCTTCAGAAGAAACAATTTTAACTTAATGAAAAGAATTGTGACATTTCTGCCCTCTCAGGATTATAGTGAACCATCTATTCTGAATCAATAGCATATCAAATGGATATGAATTCTGTAGCTTTGGCATTAATTTATAAATAATAAACCATTAAAACAAATTACATTTTGACAAATTTCTAAAATTAACAAAATTATAAAGAAAAATATTGGAATATATGTAGTAGGTTAGATAATTGCTGACAAATATCCTTCTTCCTTCCGCATCTTCAGGGTATGTTTATAATACCCCATTTTTTGACTTTGGGTTTAACAATGTGATTTTCCTGGGCTAGTTGGATGTTAGAAGATATGTACAAAACAAGGTCTTGAAATGAATTTGTATAGTAGACTTGTTTCTGCCATATTCACAAGGAGATCATCCCATAGGTAGTTGCTAATAATACCTCAGTCTACACTCCGGAATAAAAACACATAGGGCACATAGGGCAGTGGAAAGCATTGCCAACTTAACACCACAACTTGAAGCAAAATCACACCAGCAGACCTATAGTCTTCACTGCAAAACAAATGCTTAAATTTTATGCCACTAAGTTTTTAAGACATTTGTCATTAAATTGGAAAAAAAGATGTACAGCACTGCTGCAACGAAAATGAAATATGTAGCATTGGTTTTGGGATTGACTAGTGAGTGATGAAGGCATTCCTATAGGAAGCAGGAGACAATGACAAGGAAACTGTTAAGAAAAAATGTGACCTGAATTGTAATATAGTCATAAAACATTTGGCAGACTATAGCCTGCTGTACCTTGTGAGACAGGAAATGTACCTTTTGAACTTGTAGACTTGGACACAATGGTTTATAGGCAGAATATTAAAAGTATGTGCTGGATCTTATCTGTATTTTGATAATGTACTGCCCAAGGAGCAAGGAGAATTAAGTGTGAATCTAGGAAGTCCAGATATTCTAGGATTTTTTTGAGTTGGAAATAAAACAGTTTCTCATCTCCAAAGTCCTGAGCCAGTAAGAGATTTTCCACTTGAAGGCAAGAGGACAAAGCCTGGGGACAGAGACTATATCCAGGATGCTATCCATAAAATGTGACCCTACAGTTAAGAAAAAATTAAAAATGTGACTGTAACACGTTTTTATGAAGGCCTGAAAGTAGAAGAGTTGGTTTCTAGTAGACCTTTTCAGCCATACAAAAGGACTCCTATAAAGAAGTACTCATAAAAGAGTACTTCTCTTGAAGCATGCCTGCGAAACAATTGAGAGTGTAGCTTATGTCATGTGGACTTGATGGGACCGAACATATTGAAGAACCACATAGCTTTGAAAGAATTTTATCAGAAAATTTTTTCTCAGCCTTTACTAAATTAGACTGACATGCATTTGAGAAAATAAAAGACATTTGGGCCTGCAACTTTCTGTGGATAACTTTCTACAGGCAAGGAGGCTTGGAAAACTGCTCAATATAACAACAAAAAAATGTAAATTTTCTAATGGTCCCTTCAGAAGTGTCTAAAGAGGAGGGTAAAGACGGGAAGAGTTTTCAGAGGGCAAAGCCAAGAGTCAGGGAGAATAATCAACTATGGGGTCACTCCCACAGAGCAGAACCAGGATAGAAAGAACTAATAATATATGCCTAATGAGATTTCAGAATTGCTATGGATTGTTCTCTTCTTATACTTTCCACTTTTCTCTTTTTCTTGTTTGCTCCTTTTCTTCTCTAATTCTGTCCATGTTTTACCACTTTATGTTGAGTATGTGGGAGAGCACATGAGGATGGATAGGTTTATTAGCAGTTGAAAGTTCTCCAGATCAAAATAAGAGACACTTTAGAGTTATATAAATAAGATTCTAGAGTTTGAATCACATGTCATCATTGGCTGGAAATTTGGGGGATCATGGGATGGAGGTGGCATGTTTTATACATGAAAGGGACATGAATATTTAAGAAAACTGTTAGATTAAATTATTCTTGAAAAGTGTTTATACTTTCCCACCTCCCCAACTTCATGGAAGGGGTATGTTTTCTGTCTCAGTCACATGATTTGATTAGCCAATGAAACCTTAGCAGACAAGAAAAAGGCAAAGGCTTGAGGTGTACTGAGTGTTATGTTTTGTTCTCTTGAGCAGCTACTATTACCATGAGACCTCCTAGAGAGGAGATGCTACCTCAGTTGGGGTCTTGGGAATAAACACTGCAGGGTAGGACTCCTCAGCTATGGTAACTTATAGCAGAATCACTGCAAGTGAATTACATATGCATGAGCAAAATAAATACCTATTCATGTTATCAAAATGCTATTAATACTGGTTTCAGGAAAATAGGTTAAAAATATAAGTAATATGTCAAAATATTAATGATGCTCATCATTTGGGTATGGTATGAGGGCATGGATAACTTTTAGCTTTTAAATATATTTTACAAATATTTTACAGAGTATTTAGCCTTTTCATTATGTTTATAAAAATTCTCATACAAATCTTATTCTTTATGTATGTGTTCAAATATCCAAAAGTTCAACTTAATTAGTGGCATACCTTTTAAAATAAACCATATACTGTTATTCAGATGAAGAAATGTTTCAAATTTTAAATTATTTTATAGGATAAATATTTATTTACCAACCTTAAGAAAAATATTAAAATAATATAATATGAATTACTGTAAAATACTATGATCCTATGATTTTTATTTATTTAATTTTATTCTCAAAGCTGATTTGCTGCCTATTGCAAGTTCTCAGGTTGTTGTTATTCTTATTATTCCAAAATATAATTATTTAAAAATTATTTTTGATGATGTTTAAAACACTCAATTGAGGTATTCTCCAAGTAGTATGAAAAAATGTGATTATGCTAAGAAGATTCCACAAAAGAAAAAGAAGCAAAATCAAAGCCAGGCAGTGTGTTAATCAGTAATGCTACACACAGATTATTTTGGGGAATCTACCTTCCAGGTACATGATAAGATTTCATTTTTAGGTTCCCTGGAGTTGGGTGAAACCATGCAAGTAATATGTGGCTGATGCAGTTTCCACCCAGTGGTACATGCCATCACTAGAAAGAGCATTCAGACACTGCCTCAGAGCTGCTTCTTTCATCACTGGCATGGCAGCTGGGAATGCATGAGATGGGGCCTCCTCTATAATCCTGGTTGCTGTGTGATTACAATGAGCAGAATGCCCTGACAGATCATTGTTGTATGTGTTGTGTGAGCAAAAAGTATAAACCCTGTGTAACTTTAATCACTCATATTTGGGGTTTTGTTCTAGCAGCATAACCTAGATTATTCTAGTTTATGTGCCATGTTTGTTAATCCTCCCCCAAAAAGTTATAAGAAGAGAATTAGTGAATGTCTAAACATATGGGATAGTATAAAATGTAGTATGCTTATAAAGAAAATAACCAGTTTGAAGGTATCATTCCAAGAAATAAGTTAATTAACTCATTTATCCACTTTTAGCTTTTAAATGCCAGCTGTAATATCTGTTCTTCAGGAAAGGCTTTCTAGATACCCCAACTTCATTAAACCAAGTTATTTCCTCCAAGTTATAATAACAAAGTTATAATTGCCCTTTTCCTGTCTGTTTTCCCATTATGTTTGAAAAGAAAACAAAAAAGGTTTATACTGTATTAGAGTGTTTTAAAGATGGAGTGTGTGTGTCTGTGTGTATGTGCGTATGTGTGAGAGAGAGAGAGAGGTTACATATAGCTACCAGTTTCTTTCTGTTTTAATATTGACGGTGTCTCATGTTTACTCTAATAAATAAATAAACAAATATCTCACTCTGAATTGGAGGTCAGAAAATTATGGTTCATAGGTCAAGTCTGGTCTGTCACCTGCTTTTTAAATAAAGTTTTATTGTAACACAGCTACACCAATTGATTTCCATATTGTCAATGGATGCTTTTGCCTCAAATGCAGAGCTGAGTAGTTAAGAAAGAAGCTGTATCACCCTGCAAGGCCTAAAACATTTGTTATCTGGCTTTTTTACAAAAGAGGTTGACTGACCCCTACACTAAACAATGTGGAACGTGACAAGTTAGAAGGATGAGCTAAAACAAATTCGTTAGGGAACGCTGAGAATGAGAGACTAGAAAACCAAATAAAAGCACCACTTTTTAAAATCTGGAGATGGGCCTGAATCTTTAATTTAGGAAAAGGTAGAGGTGGCATTAAATGCGATCATAGCAAAAAAGACAGAGATACATCCAATATAATAGCCCTAATGAGCTTTGGGAAAGTGTCTCATGCAGCATAGATAAGGAAAACTGATTTAAGGAACAGAAGTAGTTTGGAAATGATAATTTATATTGTTTCTGGCTTTGAATGAAAACAAAGAGAAAAAATAGGTTACATATAACCGCCAGTTTCCTTCTGTTTTAATATTGACAGTGTCTCATGTTTATGCTAATAAATTAACATTTCCACTTTTAACTCCTTACTTGAATGGAGGTGCAAGTAATAATAGCAATACAAAGAGAGAAGGTGGGAGCAGACATGTGCTGACAAGGAAGAGAGGGGAGTATAAATTTATAATTCATCAAGATATGCACATTCTTTCCTACTCTAAAGACATGATGAGACCACCTGTCTGAATCATGTCAGTTACCAGCTTACAGAAATATGGTTGTATAAATGCTGTATAGTATTTTCTTAACCATTTAGGCATATTGAATTAAAAACCTAGAAAATTTTATTTTTCATAAAAGCAGTAGATGCTTTTTTGTGAATTTGCTAATTTAAAGGATTTTGCTAAATTCCAGTACAGGTCATTATATAACATACATATGTATAGAAACATCAAATGGTATCCCATATATATGTATAATTACAATGTGTTGATAAAAATAATTTTTAAAAAAACAGGAAAAGAAATATGTTTATGTGCTGGTATAGACATAAGACACCAACAAGAGATTGAATGATGCTAATAGAGCTTGGGAGTGAGGAAAGAAAGAAAATGTTGAAAGATTAAGTGAACCTTCTTGATAGAAGTACAAATCCAACTTCTGGAACTCTAGTTATGTTTATAATCTTGCCTTCTACTGAACCCTTAGGATTGGTTTCCAAACTATTCAGAATTTTATACACAAATGTACTATGTTCATCTACTTCATGTTGGGAATAAATGAACCTAATAACGCTAACATAATTGAAAATATGAATTTATAATCAGTTTGAATTTATAATCAGTTTCCTACCCTTAAGGGAGAGAGGAGATGCCTTTGTTGACTGAAAGTTCAAGTCACTGTTGTTGGTCTATATTGACTAAGGGATTCAATTGCTCTTCTCTGCATCTCCCAAAGATAGTTTAATGACTTTCTAATATGAAATATATGTAGGATAAGAATAATCATTATCAAACTATTTTACACATCTATTTTGAACTCTCAACCAGTATGTTCAAAAGGAAAAACTATAAATTATTTTTTCTTTAACATTAAGGAGTTTTAATGTTTAAACTTTCAATCAGTCCATAAAATTTCAGCTTTGCTAGGAATGCTTCAATAAGAATATAAAATTGAAAAAAAATATAGCTAAACTATGATATTAAAGCATGTTTCTCACTATAGGAATAAACAGGAATGCTTTAATCAATTTGCAATTTGAGGTAGTTATATGCTTGTTTTGAATACCCTGAATGATGTCAAATTGGGTAGTTTGGAAGACATTCAGAGATTATCAGGACATTCATTCACAATTTTATTGTAAAACATAAGCTGGTTTAATTTGTGTTTTAAATATGTTACATGCTAATAAGATCTTGGAGCCTCTCTTCACTTGTGAGAAAAACTAATTCCAAAGAAAAATGTGTATGTTTATTCAAAAGATATATGTAATTTGACAATATTGCCTATATTATTTCTTTATGTAAAACTGATAGAAATATTGGTTCAGAAAAGCAACAAATTGGAATTTTCTTAAATATATATCTTTTTAAGTATGCATAATAACTATTACCAGAGAATTACTAATTTTAAAGTATAAAACTTAATATTCTAATTTCCTTTAAGTGATATCAGAGAAAAGATGAGGGGCAGATACAGCCAAAGGTTGAATAAATAATAAACCAAGAAAGGATTTTAAATGTCCGTATTCTCTTTGTCTTAATTAGTCCTAGCTGCTATAATAAAATAGCATAGACTCAGTGGCTTATAAACAACAGAAATGTATTTTCATTGTTCTGGAGGCTGGAAAGTATAAGATCAAAGAACCAAAGAATTCAGTGTTAGTTGAGCTCTTATGTCCTGGTTCATAGATGGGTCCTCACTGTGTCCTCACATTGTGGAAGAGACCAGGAAGCTCTCTGGTATCTCTTTTATAAAGTTATTAACCCCACTCATGTGGGCTCTGCCCTCCTGACCTTATAACCTCTCAAAGACCCCACCAATTATACTAATACCATCACATAGGGGTTTAGGTTTCAACATATGAATTTTGAGGGAGTATAAATATCCAGTCCATACCACTATTATTGTGAAGAAAAAGAAAAAAAAATGAAAGGAAAATGCATTTAAGGGAAATGAGAACAGAATGTGTGGATGGCAAAGCTAAGGTGATGTTTTTGATGTTCAATCTTTGAAAAATTTGAACTAAGTAAAAACACAAAAGTTGTGTCAAAAACACCTCAGTCTTGGAATTGAATGCTGCCTGTTAAGGAGGTTTGGCACAGTGCAGGTAAAGGGGTTAACTCAGGTCAGAGTGCCTTGGCAAACAGGTTCCTATGGGACCCCTCAATAAAAGGAGAGTGAGTTTAATGCTTTAGCTTTCACTTAAATTGTATAACACTTCATTCTAGGGTGAAGGAAAGGAGAAATATTTTATGCATAAGAAGATGATTTCCTTTGCTAAGCAATTTAAAACAAAGGTCACCTAAAGTTGTTTTTCCTTTGTGTTTTTCTTCCTGATGCTTATCAGACACTTCAAATAAAAAAGGAAGACAGGAGCAAAGTTTTAGATCTCAGATGAAGTATGATTCAATTTGATTTATGCTTTTATTTATACTCTCAATATTAATTGAAGCCAGCCATGCATCACATTCCAAATATAATAATAATGAGGATAAAGAATTAAAACAGTGATCACATTTAAGAAGTTTCTAGTCTACAACTTTGATTTCTATGTTTACTAATCATTGACTTTAACCATTATCTCATTTAATGAGATCATTTATTTTTTTTAATTTTTACTTCAAACTATATTAAGGGGGTACAGATGTTTCTGATACATGGCTTATGTCAGGGCTATAAATGTGCCTGTCACCCAAATAGTGGTCATTGTAACCATTAGGTGGATTTTTGCCTTTCCCTCTCATCCCACCCTTCCCCATTTTTGATGGCTTTTACTTACCTCTGTGCACATGTGTGCCCATCGGTTAGTTCTAAGTTATTAGAGAGTATATATGGTGTCTGTTTTCCATTTTTGAGATACTTAGCTTTGAATAATGATCTCCAGTTTCTTCCAAATTGCTGCAAAAGGCATTAATTCATCGTGTTTTGTGGCTGAGTAGTACTCCATGTTATAGATACACCACATTTTGTTAATCCCCTCATGAATTGATGAGCACTTGGATTGATTCAAGATCTTTGCAATTGTGTATTGTATTGCAATAAACATTCTAGTGCAGGTGTTTTTTTGATAAAAATGACTTATTTTCTTTTGGATAGATACACAATAGTGAGGTCACTAATCAAATGGTAGGTCTATTTTTAGTTCTTTGGGAAATCTCCATACAGTTTTCCATAGGGGTTGTACTAATTTGCAGTCTCACCAACAGCATATAAGCATTCCTTTCTTTCTGTATCTACACCAGCATCTATTGTTTTTGGACTTTTTAATAAAAGTCATTCTAACTAGGGTAAGTCTTATTGTAGTTTTAATTTGCATTTCCCTGATGATTAGTGATGTTCAGCATTTTTTCATATGCTTTTTGGCCATTGGTCTATCTTCTTTTGAAAAACTTCTGTTCATGACTTTTGTCTACTTTTTAATGGGGTTGTTAGTTTTATTCTTGCTGATTTGTTTGAGTTTTTTGTATATACTAGATATAAGCCTTTTATTGGATGTGTAGACTGTGAATATTTCCTCCCATTCTGTGGGTTGTCTATTTGCTCTGTTGATTCCTTAGTTGTGTAGAAGCTTTTTAATTTAATCAAGTCCCATGTATTTATTTTTGTAGTTGCTGTTATTGCCATTGGGGTCTTAGTCATAAATTCTTTGCCTAGACCAATTGTATAGAAAAAATTTTCCTACATTTTTGTCTAGCATTCTTATGGTTTCATGCCTTGCATTTAAGTTTTTTATCCATCTTGAATTAACAGAATGTCATTTTTAATCACTAAAATGTGGTTTGGAATAAGAAATTTAAAGCACTTGCTCAAACATTAAATTTAATTATTTGAACTCAACTGAAACTTTCTCATTCTTATCTAGAAGGGGAAAATTGTTTAGAAAAGGAAAGAATACATGTCTTCTTTTACAAAAAAAAACATGACATATAAATAAAATAAAAGTTATAACTATAAGTTGGTAAGATGATGGATATGTTAATTAGCTTGATTGAATCTTTCTAAAAATATAGATCAAAACATAACATTGTACCTTATAATTATATACCTTATAATATATACACAATTATCATTTGTCAATTACAAATAAATAAATAGGAATAGTTATGACTATACATAATGTAGTTTAAAAATCTTCACTACTATATATTGCCAATGGAATTTTTTTTTCAGTTTGTGCAAAAGTCTTTTTTTTTTTTATTTCAGCATATTATGGGGGTACAGATTTTAAGGTTTCAATAAATGCCCATTTCCCCCCCTCCCCCCATGCCAATGGAATTTTAATCAGCTTGTAAAACATGAACTGTGAACATAAAAAAAAAAAACCCAGAGATAATTACTATGATATTTTGTTCTCAGGTGGAACTTAAAACATTTGTTTAAAAATCCTTTAAACAATATTGCATTTGCCAATATAATGTCAGTTCTATTTATGTCAACACAGATTATTGAAAGTGTGCCAATAGTTTACATAGTTATCTACACTAGCAGTTAGCCCTCTGGCTTACTCTAGTACAAAATATCTCCTAAGTAATAAAATTTAATTAGGTTTATAGACAAAAGAATTAGGAAATTACATTTTTATATAGAATATATGTGGCCAAATGTGATATTTTATAGTTTCAGTTGAAAATCTTAAGGAGCGACTCTTTTTCTCAGTAAGTAAATTTGAACTGCTGGGAAGCCCAGAGCTACAGACATGTGTTAAGTTGTTTCCATGACCTCTGCAAGATGATAAATTCTTTGTACCTCTGTGTCTCTTTCTCTGAAACTGCTTGAAATCTTCTAGGAAATAGTTCTAAAGTAAGATTAGGCAATGTTGTAGAAAGTAAAAATATTGCCTCTTTCAGTTTCTCACCTCTATCTTAAAAAGCATTTTATGTGACCTTTTTTGTTTCCCATAAAAACCAGGATCATCATGCATCCAAATTTACAACATTGATTTTAAAATATTGTTGGAGTTCAGAGTATGGAGATATTTAAATGTAATACAAAAAATGCTGCAAAGAGTTTAAAAGAAGTTTCTTTTCTTATGATTCTAAATTTATATAGTAGCTTCATTAGGCAGCATTTGTGAGAAATGAAGTCTAAAATTGGGCTAGCCATTGAAAATTTATATTAAATAGTTTAAAGTTTTGAACAAGATTCATGTCACTGGGTTTTTTTGTTGCTTTTCTAACTAATTGTGTTTACTTAGTTCACATAGTCTTTGTTCTCTGTTGAATACCACTTGGTAACTAAATTTGTTTCAAGGTACATTTTCTTCAATTAAAAATGTCTATAGAAAGTCATTCACACAAAATATTAAGCATTAGGGTACTTTTCCAAATATTCATAATAAAGCTGGAGTAAACTTTATTTATTTCAATACACATTCTGTAATTCTATTTTAATTCCAACAGACCCACAAGATATGAATTTGTTGACAAAAAGTGAGGTTCAGTGCTTAGAGCTTCAACAAATACAATGCAGGATCAAACAAATTATATTTCTATCCACGAGTAACCTATTGTCTAAAAGAAAATATTAGACACATACACATAACATTTGAATTCAAGATATATACATATACATTTGAGTCAAAATATATAGATACTATTTATGGAAAATTAGAGAACAAAACTTACAATGAAAAGGAATCAAATAAAGATTTAAGAAGAATGTTGCATTTTAAATTTATCAAGAAACAGGTAACAATGGACAAATCGAGCACGGTGAGGTAATAGAAAGCATTACTTTATCCAAGTAATAGAGAAAATGGGCTACAAAGTATGAAAATGTGCAGTTTCTTATTGGTTCCTACTGGCCTGGACTCCAGATCCATATGCATGTCTTGGACAGAAGTCAAAATTGAGTAGGAAAGGAAGTCAAATTGAAGATTGCTATATAAAGCCAAACTTTTGAAGGGTTCCACCTTTAGTGGATGAGCATCATTAACAGCAATAAAACAAAACACAACAAAAACAACAGAGCCACTACTACCACTATGCAGAAGTATGCATACCTGCGTTGGTCTTGGCTCTAGGTAGAATGGACAAGCATAATAAATAACTCTTCACAGAGGTTTACATTCCATAACAGCCTACTAACAAAAGATTAGAGCTGAAATTCTTAGTATGTATGTGGCGTAACAACCACAAGTCTATCCTGAAATCCTTAATGGTTTTAAATTAACTATTTTCCCAGCCTCTGCTAGGAGAAAGTAATAGACCTCTCCCAAAGACATTCTTAAATATGAAGTCATGTAATATTCCTCAGACAAAATTTCAAAGCACAGCAAATTATAATTTTTAAAAATTACATAACAAATGATGCATGAGAATTAGCAGAGACTATAAAGTGAGGAATGAATTTCACAGAGAAAACAGATATTGAATTTACCAGGTACAGTTTTATAATAGAAGCATGCTTGATATATTTGAAATACTTAATATATTTGAAATACTTAATATATTTGAAAAAACTGAAACAGGGAATGAGAACACAATGAATAAAAAGATAGACTATCAAAACTAATCAGGCATATCTGAAAAAAAAACAAAAGGAATAAGTAAATATTAAATATATAATATTTAATGCATTATAAAGACAAAGCTGAAGGGACAATTAGTAATGTGTAAGATAGCTTTTGTAGAACTATCCAGAATGTAATGGTGACAGACAAAAAATTTAGAAAATAAAAGTAAATTGAAGAGACAAAGACAGTAGAATGAGGATTCTAGTTAGATATTTGAAAGGCAAAAAGAGAGAATTTTGGCAGAAATGTTAAAGAAGAAAGTAATTTAACTTTTTCCAAATTGAGGAAAAATGCAAATCTTCAGATATATAAAGCTTAACAAAATCATTCAGGATTAGATGTATGACATTAAACCTGAAAAACACTGAAGAACTAAGGTGTTTTTTTTTTTCTATAGTAAAGACATCTGCACCTGAATGTTTATAGCAGTTCAGTTTACAATAGCAAAGATGTGGAAACACCCAAATGCCCATAAATACATGAATGGATTAATAATAATAAAATGTGGCATATATATATACACCATGGAGTACTACTCAGGCATAGAAATGGTGAACTACCTTTTGTATTATCCTGGATGGAGCTGGAGTCCATTCTTCTAAGTGTAGTATCACAAGATTGGAAAAAGAAACACCACGTGCTCACAATTAAATTGGTACTAATCAATCAACACTAATGTGCACATATGAGAAGTAACATTCATAAGGTGTTAGGAAGGTGGGAGGAGATGGAGGGGGTAGGGTAAATTCAACACTCAATGAATGCAGTACATACTGTCTGGGGGATAGGCACACTTGTAGCTCTGACTTGGAAAGTGCAAAGGCAATTTATATAATCAAAGCATCTGTATCCCCATAATACTCAGAAATAAAAATAAATAAAAAATAATAAAAGAAAAGAACATGAATCATTTTCCTGATTTAAAAAAAAAAAGAAAGTTTAATGCTGGGCTATGTGCATCCCAACCTCAGACGAAGTTCAAGGTAAACTTGCTGCAGCTGTCCCCTGGCCAGAAAGGGATGGGGGAGACCAAGCTCTCCTAAAAATACATAGGACAATACCCACCACTATGCTATGGGCATCTGTAAGACTGGAGATAGGTCTGCCCAATCCATTGGAACTACCAGAAACAACAACATGAACCTCTTGGGTCCTAGTGGGTAGTGATATTACAACTGCTGCCATCTTGCACAAACAAACAAGAAAAAATAAATAAATAAATTCTGAAGCTAAAAATTCATTGAAGAAAATACAATATGCATTTGAAAGCTTCAATAATATACTAGGCCAAGCAGAAGAAAGAATCTCAGACATAAAGACAGGTCTTTTGAAATAATCAAATCAGAAAAAATAAGAAAAAAAGATTTAAATCCTTTGTGACAACTAGTACTACATAAAGTAACTAACATTATCAATGATAGTATTCCCACAGGAGAAAAGAAGTCAAAAAGTTTAGAACCTATTTAGAGAAATAATTGATGGAAATTTCCCAGGACTAGGAAGAGAGATTGACAGATACAGGAGAGCTGACGATCTCCAGGCAAACACTTTGCAAAAAGAACTTCACTACAGTATTTTATAATCAGAATAACTAATGTCAAAATGAATGAAATAATTTAAAATTTTTAAAAGTGTCTAGTCACCTATAAAGGAAATGCAACTAGCCTAACAGTGGACTTCTCAGCAAAAATCTTACAGGTCAGAAGAGAATGGCCTTTTCAAAGTGTTGAAAGAAAAAAAAAAAAAACCAACAGCTATGAATTCTATATCCTGCCGAATTCTATATCCTTATAAATAAGCTTCATAAATGAAGGAAAAATAAAATCTTTCCCAGATAAGCAAACACTGAGAGAATTCATCACCATTAGACTGGTCCTAAAGGAAATGCTCAAAGGTGTTCTAAACCTGGGAATGAAAGGTCAACATTCACCATCATGAAACACATGAAAATATAAAATTCAAAGGTCTAATAAAACAATCACACAAAGGAGGAAGAGAAAATAATTAAATGGCAACATGAAAAATTCACCAAACCACAAAGACAAAGAGACAGAGAAAAGGAAGAAAATAAAGAATTTATAAAACAAGTAGAAAATAATTAAAATATGACAAGAACAAAGCTTCACTTACCAATGTTAACCTTGAACATAAATAGATTAAATGCTCCCCTTAAAAGGTCGATAGGAAAAAATCCAACTATATGTTGCTTACAAGAAACTTATCTTACCCATAAAGACACATATAGACTGAAAGTAAGGGCAGGGGAAAATATTCCACACAAATGAAAACCCCAAATCAAGCAGGAGTAACTATACTTATATCAATTAAAACTGATTTTAAATAAAAGACAATAAAAAAAGACAAAGAAGTTGATTATATAATAGTAAATCAATGAAGTCAGCAACAGGATATAACAATCTTACATATATATCTACCCACCATCAGAGCACCAAGATTCACAAAACAAATATGACTAGACTAAAAGAATGAAATGCATGGCAACACAATAATGGTGGGGGATTTCAACACCTCATTCACAACACTAGGCAGATCATTGAGACAGAAAATCAATAAAGAAACATTGGACTTAAATTTTTACAGAATATTCTACCCAAAAGCTACAAAATAAACATTGTTTTCATCAGCACTTGAAACATTATCAATGATAGACCACATGTTATGCCACAAAACAATTCATGACATTTTAAAAAATCAAAATTTTACATATCTTCTCAGGCCACAGTGGCATAAAGCTAGAAATTAATACAAAGAATAAATTCAGAAACTGTACAAAATGGATGGGTATTAAACAACATGCTCCTGAATTACCACTGAGTCAATAAATAAATAAAAACAGAAATTTATAATTTTTTGAAACAAATGAAAGTAAAAACACAGCACATGAAAATTTGTGTGATAAAGCAAAAGCAGTGCTAAGAGAGAATTTTATAGCATTAAGTGCCTGTATCAAAAAAGCAGAAAGATAAAAAATTAACAACTTAATATTGTACCTCAAGGAAGTAGAAAAGCAAGAACAAACCAAACTCAAAGATAGCAAAAGAAAAGAAATAACAAATACCAGAGCAAAACTAAATAAAACAGAAACAAAAAAATGCAAAGGATCAATGAAACAAAAAGTTGTTTCTTCAGAAAGATAAGTAAAATTGATAAACCAATAGTTAGATTAACCAAGAAAAAGAAAGAGAGAATTCAAATAAACTTAATCACAAATGGAAAAGAAGATGTTTATGATTGATACCACAGAAATACAAAAGATAATAACATTATCATAAACAACTATATTCTCATGAACTAAAAACCAAGTGGAAATAGATACATCCCTGAAAACATATAACCTCCAAAGATTGAAAGGGAAGTAAGAAAAATTCTGAATAAACCAATAATGAGTAGCAAGATTGAATCAGCAATAAAAATTTTCCCAACAACAACAACAAAAAGCCCGCAACCAGATGGATTCCCAGCCAAATTATATCAGACATAGAAAGAACTGATGCCAATCTTACTGACATTGTTCCAGAACATCAGGAAGGAAGGAATCCTCCCTAACTCATTCTACAAAACCAGTATCACCAAGATACCAAAGCCAGGAAAATGCAACAAAAAAAGAAAACTACAGACTAATTTCTTTGATGAACATAGATGCAAAAATTCTCAACAAAATATTAGCAAACCAAATCCAACAGCACATCAAAAGGATAAGTTGCCATGATCAAGTGGGTTTCATCCCAAGGATGCAAGGATGGTTAAATGTACGTAAGTCAACAAATGTGATTCTGCACATAAACAGAATTAAAAACAAAATCATATGATCATCTCAAAAGATGTGGGAAAATGCCTTCATGATAAAAACCTTCATAAAACTTATCATAGAGGGAGCATACCTTTAAATAATAAAAGGCTGGGAAGAGTGGTTCATGCCTGTAATCCTGGCATTCTTGGAAGACAAGACAGGAAGATTGACTGAGTCCAGGAGTTTGAGGCTAGCCTGGGCAACATTTTGGAGACCTCCATCTTTGAAAAATAAATTTTAAAAATTAGCCAGACATGGTGGCACACATCTGTAATTATAGCTATTATTATAGTCCTGGGAAATAGCTATTTAGGAGGCTGAAGCAGGAGGATAACTTGAGACCAGGTGTTCAAAATTACAATGAGTTATGATGTAGCCACTGCACTCCAGGCTATTGTGACAGAGCAAGATCCTATCTCAAAAATAAAAATTATTAAAAAACATATGTAACAAACCCACAGTCAACATCATACTGAATGGGGAAAAAAGATGAATGCATTCCTGCTGAGAACTGGAAAAAGACAAAGATGCCCACTTTCATTGCTTCTATTCAAGATAGTACTGGAAGTCCTAACCAGAGCAGTCAGGCAAGAGAAAGAAATAAAGGGTATCTAAATTGGAAAAGAGAAAGTCAAATTATCTGTGTGCTGATGACATGATCTTATTCCTAGAAAACCCTAAGGACACCTCCAAAAGAGTTCTATATTTGTTAAATGAATTCAGCAAAGTCTCAGTTTATAAAATCAGTGTAGAACCATAAATAGAATTTCTACATTCCAATAACTAACAAGCTGAGAGTTGTGTGCAAAAAAAAAAAAAAAAAAAAAGAACACAATCCCATTTACAATAGCTGTGAAAAAATATATATCTAGGAATATATGTAACCAAGGAGATGAAAGATCTCTCTACAAGAAGAAAAAAATCACTAATGAAAGAAATTATAGATGAAACAAGCAAATGGGAAAACATCCCATGCTCTTGGATTAGAAAGATAAATATTGTTAAAATGATCATACTGCACAAAGCCACCTACAGATTCTATGCAATTCCTATCAAAATACTACCACTGACCATTTTTCACAAAATTATTAATAGATGAAGACAATTTTAAAGTTCATATAGAACCTGAAAAGATCCCAAACAGTCAAAGCAATCTTAAGCAAAAAAGAACAAAACTAGAGGCATCACATTCCCTAACTTCAAATTATATCTCAGGACTATAGTAAATAAAACATAAAAGTGGATACATAAATCAACAAAATAGAATAGAGAACCTATAAATAAAACTAAATACCTACAAAAACTGATCTTTGACAAAGAAGACAAAAACATACTGGGAAAATGACATAATATCAATAAATGGTATTGGGAAAATTGGATAATCATATGCAGAAGAATGAAACTGGATCTCTATCTCTCACCATATACAAATATTAACTCAAGATAGATTGGAGACTTACATGTAAGACCTGAAACCATAAAGATTCTAGAAGAAATCCTAGGAAAAACTCTTTTAAAAAATGGCCTAGACAAAGAATTTTGACTAAGTTGGTAAAAGCCAATACAACAAAAACAAAAATAAGTAAATGTGACCAGTGATAGAAATGAGGGATATAATTACCTCGAGTATTTCCTCTCCATTTTTAAAAAAATAAATTTAAGACTATATATGTATATATCATGCAAATATCTTTGTTTTCTTTCCTCTCTTACTCCTTATCATATAACATAAGACATATTGAGAGTGTATCAGTAGGTTAAGTCCTGTTATTTTTACATCATAGTATTTAAGTTATAACATATCAGGAGAGGAGTAAACATCACTCAAATACTTTACTTCCTTTTCTTTGGAAAGGATTAGTGCATTTTAAATTGTATACAAGGTCATTGTACCATGGCAGGTGGAACTATGATCTTTTTGTTGTCTTTATTTGCAGATTAAGTATGATTTAAGGAGATGCATATAGCTGCCAATTTAAGAAGTGGTGGACTTATGATGATTGCTATTGGATATCACCTTGACTGAATTTAGGGATACCCAGATAGCTGGCAAAGCATCATTTATTCTTAATGGTTCAGTAGGCACTAAGCTGGTCCCTTTTCTGCTGAAAGGGAAACTCAGATGGTGGCATTTAATTAGAATGATTGGGTTACCCCAGGTGTGTCTGTTTGGGTGTTTCTGGAGAAGAATGTCATTTGAGTCAATGGACTGTGTGGGAAAAATTTCCCCTAAAAGTGGATGGTCAAAATCTAATCACTGGAGATGCAGATCTGAGAACTTCCTGTAGGGCTTCCTAGGGAGAGGCAAAGATATAAAATGTAACCAAAATGTCAAAAAACAAAACAAAATATTTATCAGGTGTCCGGCAGGTGGGAGGGGGTGGGGGGATGGGTGTATACGTACATAATGTGTGTGAGGCGCAGCACCTGGAGGATGGACTCGCTAGAAGCTCTGACTCGGCGTGGGGGAGGGGGTCACAAGGGCAATATATGCAACCTTGACAATATTTGTACCCCTGTAATATGTTGAAATAAAATAAAAAATAAAAAGACATACAATAACAACAATCTTTTGCTCAGATTGAACAAAAGAAAAGGTGAATTCTTACTCTCTATTCCCTTCTTCTCTTGACCTTTGATGTCAAAACTCCAGGTTCTCTGGCCTTTGGATTTCAGAATTTGAACCAGAATTCAAAGTAACTGGGCTGAAAGTAACCCCATCATCTTTCTTGGTTCTAAGGCATTCAGACTTGGACTTAGCCATGCTACCAGCTTCCCTGGTTCTCCAGCTTGTGGATGGCCTATTGTGGGGCTTCTCAGTCTCTATAATTGAGTAAACTAATTTACCTAATATTTTTTTCTTATCTCTCTTTCTTTCTCACAGAGGTGAGAAAAAAATGTATTTTTATATATGTGTATATGTGTGTTATATATTTGCACTATCAGTTCTGTGTCCCTGGAGAACTCTACAATACTAAAATAACAAGTGTAGTAAAGTGAACAAAACTTATACCTGGTTGGGACCTAGGGAATCTGGATTCAAATTTTGTTTCCAGCACTCATTCAATATATGCTTTTATATAGTTAATCTATATCTTTTAATCTAATCTTTTTTCATGATAGGAATATGGGGATCTCTAAGTTCAACCATATTTTATTGCCTAACTACTCCTTGAAAGCCTGATCTTTTCAGAGACTGGACTGAGGCTTGGGTTTGCAATAGTGAACAAAATAAGCATGTCCCTTACCCTCACATGAGTTAAAGTATAATGGAAAAAGAATAATATTGATTATTGTGTTAAATAATTAATTAAATAATGTGTAATTGCATTTAAATTTAAATAAGGGATATGGAACAGAATGAATAGAAACAACTTTAGTTGTGGGGATGGCAACTGCTTTTCTGAATCATTGAATTTTAAGTTAAGATGTAAGAATGAGAAAGCATCAACTATATATATGTATATATGGGAGGGGGAGATGACCTTTGAGCATTGTGGCAATGTGTAGATCAAGGGCACTGGCCCCAGCACAGTTGAAAATTCGTCTATAACTTTTAACTCCCTGAAAACTTAACTCCTAATAGCCTATTGTAATAGCCTTACCAATAAGATTAAAAATAAATTAACATATATTTTGTTGTTATATCTATATTATATACTCTATTCTTAAGGTAAGCAAGAGGAAAAATGTTATTAAGAAAATCATAAGGAAGAGAAAATATATTTACTGTTCATAAGTGGAAATGAGTCATCATTAAAGATCTTCATCCTCATCATCTCCACATTGAGTATGCTGGGGAAGAAGAAGAAGAGGGGTTGGTCTGGCTGTCTTGGGGGTGGCACAGGGAGAGGAAAATAAACGTATAAGTGAACCCACTGAGTTCAGACTCATGTTGTTCAAAGGTCAACACTATACAGATATGCATACATATATGTGTATATATGTAAAATGCATATATATATAATGTACATATCATTTTAATTTCACTTCCTCTCTATAGAGAAAGGAGAGGAGGTTTGGCAAGAGACATAGATGGGAGATCACCCGAGAGGCTCTTGTAGCAGCCATGCAAGAAATGTTTCTGGCTTGGACTTGAATCTTGACCACAGGAAATGAGAAAAATATAAACATATATTTTGGAAGTTTAATTAAAGGATAAGGGTAATTATTTTGTGAATGTATAGTAGAGAAGATTTCAAGAATGACTCCCTATTTTTTGACCTAAGCAAATGTTCCTCCTACTAAATGGGGCAAAGACTGAAAAGTTTAGTTTTAGTCATGTTAAATTTGAAATGTCTGTAAATCTCTCCAAGATCTATAAATTAAAATCCTAAATCCTCTTTGCAGCTTTCCATAACCATCATCTTGTTCCACCTACCTGTTTTAGAATACTTTTTTTTAATCTTCATATGTACTCTCAAATCACTTTTAAATTCTTCTTTGTAAATATCAAAAATATTTACTTTTGTAGCATTTTTACTTCTGTCATACCTATTTGAAATATCCTGGCTACTGCTCTTTGTCATGCAGGTCTTTAAATGGATATTCATTAGAGAATATAAATATTCCTTGACATAGAAAGATGTATCCTTTCAGACAGTTGCAGGATTTGACTCTACTGATGCTTTCCAGTAACCAACCATTGCAATGTATAATTTGAGATGGGCACTGCTTTCCCTACCATGGTGATCTTTGCTGCATGTACTTCAGCCTGACAGGTAGGAATTGGATGACTTCTCATGAACACTGCTTTAATGGCAAGCCTTCATAATTGGTTTCTATTTGATGATCAGCATAGCTCAGAGGTGACACTAATTAATAGACAATCTACTTCTAGCTGAGAGCAGCTTTTCTGTTAAATCATTTTGTACAGTAGCTTGCCAAGAGTTACACACATGAAGACTCTTCATAAATGCTTTTGATGATGAAAGGTTCTAAACTTTGTTTCAGGCAATGCCAAGAGTGTGTGCCATTTCCACAATAAGCTTTGCATTCGGCATTGGAAATAAAGTTTAAACAAGGGAATTTTATCATTTACAGTAGTTTTAAAATGGTCATGTCTAAGTTTTGGGAAATAAACTCCTGTTGATAACAGTAAATGTTTGTCATAATTTTCAAGCAATCCAGTGAATTAAAAATTAGATATTGGCCGGGCGTGGTGGCTCACACCTGTAATCCTAGCTCTCTGGGAGGCCGAGGCGGGCGGATTGCTCAAGGTCAGGAGTTCAAAACCAGCCTGAGCAAGAGCGAGACCCCGTCTCTACTATAAATAGAAAGAAATTAATTGGCCAACTGATATGTATATAAAAAATTAGCCGGGCATGGTGGCACATGCCTGTAGTCCCAGCTACTTGGGAGGCTGAGGCAGAAGGATCGCTCGAGCCCAGGAGTTTGAGGTTGCTGTGAGCTAGCCTGATGCCACGGCACTCACTCTAGCCTGAACAACAAAGCGAGACTCTGTCTCAAAAAAAAAAACACAAAAAAATTAGATATATATGATGATTACAGTCCAAAAATGAACTTGGTATGATTTATTACATATATAAAAAATGGAAAACTAAAATAAAAGCAATGAAATAATTGCTGTAAATTATATCAATTAATTTTTTAATATCTGATAGTTATTGACAAGATTATTTGCAATTTACCTTTCAGGTTCCTTCTACTTTGGCCTCTGTAGAAATTATATCTCTTTGCTGGGAAATGAGTATCAGTAAATCTTTCTGTTATTATAGTAATATCAGCTAAAGTTAATTCCCTGCTGAGATGGAAAAATATGACTCAGACAACGAAAAACATATGTTTTGGAGAGACAGTTTTCCATCAAACTACATCAACAATTAAAATGATTAAAATGTTTCTATAAACATCCTTTTCTTTGTCAGTAATAAATGAAACACATTTCCCATTGTTCAATTTCTTTGAACAGCTGTTAATGTCACAAAAGAAGCTTATTTTTACAATATTATAATTAAAACCATATATTATTATCTCTTTTGTCACATATATTAACGGAAACTCAATAATTTTGAGAGTTAAGCTTATGTAAGAGATTCTCTTTTAATGGGCAAGAAAAACAGACCACACTAATGTTCAGCTACCTGCATATTTACTTATTTTGACTAAATAGTGTAAGAAATCCTTAATTTTCACACTGCTAGATGAAAAAATTAAACTTCAGAATAATTTTCTTCTGGCATGTGTATCTAACAAATTAAAGTGTAAATAGCTAATCAAGTCCTATCTGGTTACTCTGCTTACAGATTGTGCCTATACAAATTCCTCTTGAAGTACAAAGAAGTTAAAGTTTCATGTAATGTCTCAGAAATTTCACATCTTAATCAATAGCTTCAGCCTAGTTTTTCCTTTGAACTGCTGTTACAGAATGAATTACAGATAGTTTAAATATTGCATTTACATTTATTATTTTCTGACAGAACACACAAAACCACTGAAGATTAAAGGAGTAGTATTTGAAATTGGGTCTTTAGAAAGGAAGTTTGAACTACTGAAAAGAGTTTCTCAAAAGGAAAAAGAGGTGGGAGAGGTAAAATTCATTTGTATTTAAGGTCATATCTTCCCTGATTTAGAAGATACCATAAAGACTTTTTAAATTACATTCTCCTATATTGACCATAGTCCATTCCTTGGCCATAAGGAACAGGAGAAGGAGTATGTTTTCATTACATTCCAACAAAAAATATCATGTAGCAAAAATAAAAAGTCAGAATTTATTAAATAAAAAAAAATCTTTGATAATTATTATTCTCTGCATTCTGTAGTCTTTTCTTTCCTGTAATTCTCAATCTCTGACAAAACCAAAAATTTCTCAATGATTTTATGACTTGATTGAGAACTGAACTTTCTTATTTAAAAATCCTACATTTTGGAGTACCTCTATTTCCTAGGATTTTGGTGCATTTGTATGCATTTGTTCAACAAAATTCAGATTTAGGTTCAACAGTCACATGAGAACTTATTCATGAAAGCTGAATTAGAACCAATGGGGGAAAAAATGATAAGTAATGGCAGGGTCAGTGCTGAAGCATGACATTTGCATTGTAGGAAAATGGCTTTAATCAAGGGAATAAGCATGATAAACTATACATAAAACACCTTCAAAGATTAATATTGAAATTATAGTCATGAAAAATGTTGGTTTATTGTTCCATTTACAATAAAATAAGTTTGATCTCTATTATGATTCATCAGTGGTAGGGAAACTGGATGTTGATTAGTAGATTCATATTTTTCATTATATCATGAACAGTCTGAATTGCATATAGTTCCCAACATTACCCTGAACTCAAATGTAGTTTAGAAAATCATATGCTAAGTGTCTTGATAAAGCTAAAATGTTTGTAAACTATATTTCTAGAAATTCAGAAGGTTTAAGTCTACAATTCTCTAAATAAATAGTGGTGTGTAATGGAAAAAACACAGATATAAGCATATGCTATCTGCATGACATTGACTAACTTATTTGATTTTATTCACCCTCATTTTCTCATTCACAAAATAGAAATAACAATACAGAAACATTAATTTAATTTTGGGACTAAATGATAAAAAATTAAAATTCTCTAAAGTCTTTTCTATCAAAATTAATATTTTATAAGCAACAGATATTTTTATCATCAAGCTAAAGTTTTAGTAAATCACATAAAATTCCATAGGGTCAATGATTCATCTGAAGAATGATTTTCAATATAAATTAATATTTATAGATTGAATGCCTACTATATACACAGCAATTCTTATATGGTATAGAGGTGATTCAGACAATTAGTTAAATATTATTCTTGTCCTTAAGCAATTTATAGAATATAGTAAACTTTGTGATTATCTTCCCAGAATTCCTTGCACTTAAGAGAGATAAAAGTAGTTTAATTCTTCCCTTTTAGATAGAAAATTTTAAGATACCAGTCATTGAAACGCCCCTGTTTTATGACAATTCTCAATCTAGAATCCATAACAAATTCAACAAATTGAAGTCCATGTTCTGTAATATTCCCTTCTCAGTACTCTTTTACTAAGACATCTCACACTTCTTTACATTGATCATTCTTTCTTACCATAGTAATAAATACAGATAACTTTGTTTGATTAAATATGTGCTCCTGGTAGTCTTTGGTTTGTGGGCATCAATAGACCACCGTTAGCCATTTGTAGATTATCTGTAGGGCAGGGCAGAATTTTTCCATCAACAGATGAAGAATTGAAGCTTTTTCTATGATAAGTCAAACTCAATTCAAGGTTAGGCGGGAGGGATATACAACCTACTTCACAACCTATCAGTGCATGGCATTCTGCTAGTTACAGTGACTTGTTCAAAGATGGATGTATGACTTAAACCGATATAATCAAAATGAAGAGCAACATATTGATATGATCATCATGAAAAGTTGAGTCCTCTCACTTTCTGGGTAGTGAGGTTTGTGTAATGACCCTGGAATTGCAGCAGCCGTTTTTCTGTCATGTGAGAAGCCAGCTTAAGTAAAAAGAAAAACAAAAATCAAAACCAAACAAATAAAAAGAAAGAAAAGAAACAAATAAAAAAAACTTACAACATAAGAAGGAACAATCAAGAGAAGCATAGAGAGATGGAGCAGAAACTCTGATCAAACTACTCTTGGTATTTTCCCTATCGCTGGAAGTTGGAGACACATAGGGCAATAAAATATCTGTTTTTAAACCAGTTTTCACTACTTTTTATTGTTTGAAAATAAGACTATTTTAACTGGTACATATACCTCATAATCTATGGATTATTCATAAGCACTACAGAGATAGTCTACTAGACTGAGTCATTAATTTGGAGGGTTGGGGAGGAGTGGACTGTAAATAATAATTATGATTTAATGTTTTGATCCTGAATGATTTATAAAGTTGTGATCCCTTTATTTAAATTAGAACACATCATTCTTCTATAGTAATATAAAAAGAACAAAAAGTAGATAACAAAGTTAAGAGATCACCAAATAGTAATAGTACATCTTTAGTTCCTAGAGGTGAGAAATACTATGATCATTTTTTAAAATGCAGAGTGCTTAGACCTATACCAGGAGAATATGCTCTAGCATTTTCAGGATGAGTACTATGGATCCATATTCATTTAAAAGAATAAAAGTGAAAAGAATATAAAAAAATAGTGTTATAGTTTAAGATCTGTCAGAATAGTGAAAAGATGGGAAATTTATAGTTTACATAATTTGTAATGTTATAAGATATAACATTTAGTCATTATTTTCAAGAACTGGGCTAAAGACAGCATATATAATTTATTTTAATACATCAACTCTGATATAATTAAGAGCATGCCCATTTTCAGATAGCCATAAAAGCACCTGTCTTTTATTATGCATACCCTAATTTGTCATATGAAAAATAATTACATGTATTCATGACTTGCATTAGCATATTTATGCAAAATAATGTCCAAATAAATGTCTTTAAAATGTGTCATTTCTTCAGATTAAATACCATATTAAGGCTGGAAAAGTAAAGGAACAGCAAATGTGCATCAGAGTCAAATTTCTTACGTACATTATTTATGACCAGATCTTATGGTGGAACAGGAGTTTCTCAAACTTCAGTGTGTCTGATAAAGAAAATATATAATCCAGAAACATGTTTGGTCGATTCCCTTGAACATTTCTGTGCTCCCCTTCAATTTTTACCTGACAGCTTTGAGCTTTGGAAGAAAACCCATGCTGATATTTTTGTTCTTCCAGATGTAGCCCCCTGACAGGACTTCATGAGCTGTGATGGCAGCTCCTGTCCCAGATGTAAGAAGACTGTTCCCACTCTTCAAGAGTAAAGGAGGATGGGAGGAAGGTTGATGCATGTGGCCATACCAGCTGCCAGCTGTTCCCTTTTCCTGCCTCCTGGTATTTAGTGTAACTGGGCTAGAAGCCCAGTCCTCATGTAGGCCTGGTAGCATCTTGTGATGCCAACACTGTCTGCATGAATCCCGCCCTGAGCATGCACCAGACACTGTAGGGATGGTCTGAATGCTCTGTGGGGCACTTGGCTGCCCTATTTGGGTATTTTTTTTTAATTCAGACCATAAGGAAAGCTGTGTCCCTAAACAGGCATGACACTACAAATAAAGCTTCAGTTTGCTCTGATTCGAATCTGCTATTGATTTTCGTTATTTCAATCCACTGGCCAAGTCAGGTGTTTCCAGAAGCCTCAGGTTTTCAAAGATAATTACATCTTTTTGTTTCTGTTTTATCTATCAATACCTCATCTCATTTCATTGGATACACACATACTTATTAATTTGTACTCAGAAACCATATTTTAAACCTGTTTGTTGTTGTTGCTTTTTAATTCTGAAAGACTGGTCATTGATGATCTATGCCTGGCTCATGATAGATACTCAATAATTGTTAGTTATTATTATTATTATTACAAAAGTGTGCAAGTGGTAGAGCAATACTGTAGGCCATACTAAATGCAGGCAAATAATGTTTTCAGATTCTGTTTGTCTAGAGATGCTCATATTTGTTTGATTGTCTCAACAATTATGTCTATCCAGACGTAAGTGTGTGTAGTCTGTATTCTAACTCTTACTTAGGCTGATCCCAAGAATATAAAAGCCTCGATAGCTTGAATGTGTCTTGCAATCTGTGGCGCAGCTTTAGTTCTGCTGTCTGAATTTTCACTCATCATAATATTTATATAAAATACGTAGCATTTTCTGACATATTTTCACTTCTGGTGAGTGTACTGTAGAAACACAGTGCTCCTTTCTTGTCAGCTAGCCACATTCTATAACCTTTCTCCTGAAGGCAGATGCCTCGATCCCAGGACATTCACTGGACTATTGGGCACTGACTGCTTTTACACAATTTTGAAGTCCATGTGTTGTAGGGAAGGTCCCTGGACATTTCCCCCCTAATAAAGCTTTTCTTTTCCATCTTACTGATATCTTTTTGGTCAATTAACCTTCTGGAAAATCTTCTCATAATTCTACAGATACATATTGGACTTGCAGTGAAAAAAAAACAGCTTTTTTTATGTTGTGGTGGTAGGTTTTTGTTTTTCTTGTTGTTTTCTAAGTCGGTATGTCTGATGAGAACTTAGAAATGGTACAGGATAACATAAAAATAGAAGGTAGAGACTTCATAGACTTAGTGGCCATTGTCAAAAAGAAAAACAGGAAAAAAGAGTAAATTAATGTCATTTAAGAGAACACCATGAAAACAGAAAGAAAACAAATAGTGAAAAAAGTTGAACATTTTCTCTTTTTAAATATCCTTCCCAAATAATATTCTGTATTTTTATGTCAACAGTGTTCTTTGCATACCTGCTTTAGCTACTCAAAGTAATTTATGCAGATACTCAAATATCTGTGGCCTATTGAAATATATGATTGCTTTCTATTAACACCTTTCTATGGGCTTATTCAGGGGCCCAAGATCCTATCATCTAGTAGCTTCACTCCTTTCTAGATCCTTAAAGCCCCATTTATTCAGCTACAAGATGGTTAAATGGTCCAACAGTGGGCATGGGTGGTTTATAAAACCATTCCTGGTAGTAGTATACTATATATGACTTTTCTTGACAATTCAACACAGAGCCACCTGATGACAAGGGATCCCAGAGTATGTAGCCTAGTTGTATATGCAGGAAGAAGAAGCAATCAGGCATGGTTGAGCATTAACAGTTTTTTCCAAAATCTATTTACAAAGTGACTCTTTTTGAATGTTCTGCTTTTATTCTGTCTCGGAAATATTCAGGGATTGGGGAATAAGCTAGTAATTGAGTTACAGAGGCACTTTTATGAGTAGATCTCTTCCCATTTTCAGTTATTAGGGTGATAAATAGTAAAGAAATTGCTTGTCATTTATAATGGAAGGGGAGTATGTGTGCACATCTGTGTGCATGTATGACTGTGTATATTTATATTTAATAAGTTTTGAAGATGGTAAGAGGTTTTGGGCAATAATTATTGAAAATCACTTTTTCTTATTTGTAAATTATTTCTAGAAATCAGAATACCCAAGATCTATGTGATAAGGAAAGAAAAGCACTGGAATTGAGATAAAAATATGGAATAGTAATGATGTCACATAGTTCTTGTTTCACTTTAGCTAAGTAATTCAATTTCTCTGACCTTCAGATTCCATTCTGAAAAGTGGGAATTACAATGCCTAATGTGATGAGTGTCACTGATTTTCTACTCCATTCACACTTCATGCATTTTTTTTATCTTTGTCAACTCAGATTCTGCCTTTTTCCCCTCTTACCTCAACCCAAAGAAATGTCACTAGTCATCAGTGTGTATCTTATGGTTTTGAATCAAAAGACTGGGGATAAGGCAAGCAGACCTGAGACAAAGGATAAACAGAGAAACCAACCTTCACTATTAAAATCTTGGGTAAAAGGCAGAGGCTCTAGAAGTAGGGAATTGGGCAACAAGGAAGACAAGAACAGCATTTTTATTAAGAAATATTGTGAACTACGAAATGGATTACCTTTTAAGAAGTGATTTTATCTTCCTTAGGATAAAAGTAAAACTTAAAAGCAATTTAATTAATTCATTACATATGATTCTATGAGAGAGTTGACCATGCAAATTCCCAGATTTTAAGTTGGCTTAATTCACTTAAAGTGCTGTCACAGGAGAATTAAAAATAAAAATTATTTCCAAGGTGCAAAGATCACATACAAATTATTGTTAGTATTATTTTCAATAGCTCAGCTATACTAAGCCTTAGATTGAAAAAATAAAGTGAAGTGGAATTTGCTTTAGCTATCCATAGCAGCAAAGAAGTCCATGTTACTCAGGTAATATTAGTTTATAGGTCACAGTGAATGTATTTTAAGCAAATATCAATGAAATCTATGTAGGAGAAATATTCATCTATACAAATGCAGGCATACCAACACCCACTTAGACATCTTAATTTAGATTGCTCATTGTACATGTGCTTACTTTGTATATTGATTAATTAGAATTATATTAACCTTTTTACATTAACAATAATAATAAGGGTCAATTGAGATCTATTTTTTCAAATTATTCATTAGTGTCAAAACTAGAAAGAAATATTATGTATGAATTTTACAAGTATCATAATTACAAGATCTTAAATCCCTTAGTCAAGGCCCAGCCCAGCTTCAAGCAGTATCTTCTCAATATCCACAAGGCTTGAGATGCTCCTTAATATATTCTTGATTGTTGAAATACAATTTTAAATAATATTTTAATTAGTGCATTGGTGAATAGCTCTTCCATGTATAGCCAAATCTGACATCTAAGCCCAAATGTAATGTTAGCCATAATGGATTACATTTTAAAGTCATTTTAAAACCATTCACAGATACTCAGAGATTTCCTACTAAAGGAAATACTAAAGGAATATATATCATCACTAAAACCTGTGAGTGAACTTTTGACCTTAAGAATATATGTTCAATCACATGATTTTCAAAAAATTATTAGATCTACAAAACTTGGTATATTAATTTTAACAAAGGAGACTAAAATGGGAAGATCAGTTGAGCCCAGGAGTTTGAGACTGTAGTACGTGGTGATCATTCCTCTGAATAGCACACTGCACTACAGCCTGGGCAACATAAAAAGACCCTATCTTGAAAAAGAAAAGAAAAGAATATAATCCATTGTTATTAACTATGCAGTCCATTGGTATTACCATGTTGCACAATAGAGCACACAATACTTTTCCTTCTATTTAACTGAAATTTTATATCCTTTGACCAATACCTCCCAAGCCTCTCTCCCCCCATTTCCTATGTTCAATGCAGAAATATTCACAATAACTAAGATACAGAATCCACCTAAGTGTCCATCAACCAATGAATGCATGAAAAACATGTGGTATGTGTACATAATGAAATACTGATAAGTCTTTAAAAAGAAGCAAATTCTGTCATTGGTGACAACATGGAGGAACCTAAAAGACATTATGTTAACTGAAAGAAGCCAAGCACAGAAAGATAAATATTAATACTGCATGCTCTCACTTATATATGGAAACAAAAAAGTTTTTTAACTCATTGAAGCAGAGTGCAGAATGGTGCAACAGGGATGTTGGTCAAATGTACATTTTAAATACATTCTCACTTCCCTCAAATTTATCAGCTCCTCAAATTTTTACAGAATCATTTTGAAAATATTTTAAACCTAAAAATACCAACTTTATTCATTTTATGTATGACACATCACTATAAGGAGACAGTGTTGAAAGAAATCTGATTCCACAACAAACTCATCCATTAATTCCAGTGTCAGGTAAGCCTTCAGAACTGTGCAGCAACCCCTTTATAAGACAATGAGAAGTTCTCATGTCAATCCCAGGAGTAGCTGTTCAAATCCCAGGCCCTCTGCACACCTTCATTCCATCCCATCTTCATTCTCTTAAGACAGTCTGAAATTACAAAGTTGGAGATTTTGCCATGAAATCAAAAGTGGGCATACCTCATACAGGTTATTTATCCTTACCTTCCAATTAAAATTCCATCTTTATCCTCACTCATCCTCATTTTTTGTCCTTTTTTTGGAAAAACAAAGCATTCAACCTTTATTTGTGCATTTGCTCTGGACTGCATGTTTCTGCCTCCTCCAAGATCTCGCTTCACAAAATATCTTAAATGTCTTCTATTTCATTGGCTCTTTTAACTTATCCTAGAAATTTATTCAAGTCTTCACTGTTTGAAAAAAAAATACCAAAAAAAGTTAAGAAAACAAAACAAAAATCCCTGCACTCTTTACTCAGAAATTTCTTGGAATATTTTATGTTTGCTGACTTAATTTTTACAGATCTCATGTAACGAATGAATTTATCTTTGTCAAAATAAATGTCATCTCTTGTTTCTTCCTTCTATCACTTGATACTTACTGAAGCATTTGACCCAATACTATACTGTATTCCTAAACTCAAACAAGGTTATCTGTTATCAAATTATGGTTTTCCATAATAATAATACATGTTCAGTGAAGACACTGCAACACTACAACAAAAAATTTATTGTAATGAAAATAATCTCAAATGCACCAGGAGAGATAACAACTGTTATATTTTTTGATAAATTCATAGCAATGTTCTTTCTAGGAATATATTTTACCATCATAGTTAAAATATGTTTATGTAAAGTTTATTAGAATTTATTTTGTACAACATATCATGCCATGTCCCTGCATCTCAAAATTATTATTAATATAACTTGTAATGCCTGCATGATTTTCCATCATTTGTGTGTATTTCAGTACAGGTTATAATAGTCTTGCTAGGACTGGGATGGTGGCTCACACTTGTAATCCTATTGCTCCGGGAAGCCAAGATAGGAAGTTCACTTAGGTCAGGAGTTCAAGACTAGCCGGAGCAAGAGCGAGACCCCTGTCTCTACTAAAAATAGAAAAAATTAGCTAAGCATGGTGGTGGTGCACACCTGTAGTACCAGCTACTCGGGAGGTTGAGGATTGCTTGAGTTCAGGAGTTTGTGGTTGCAGCAAGTTATAATGAGGTCACCACACTCTAGCCAGGGTGACAGAGTGAGACTCTGTCTCAAAAAAAATAAAAAGTAAATTAATAAATAAATAGTCTTGCTGTTGAAAATGAGTCTGTTTTAATAGTTTCATTATCGTAAATTATTCTGTGACAACCATTTCTGTGTATAATTTTGTCCCTATTTCTTATTAAACGACCAAAAGGTATGAACATATTTAAGTCTCACATATTTAAATTGCTTTCTATAAAGATTTAGCAACTCACTAGGAGAACTACCTCATTAAGACTCACTAGAAAATGAATATATTCATTTTTTAAATCTTTGCTAGTCTGGCAGGCAAAATGATATCTTGTTGTTAAAGAAAATGTTAGCCTTAATTACTTATGAAATAGAAAGTTATATATTTATAAACCAATTATAATCCTTTTACTAAGACAGGCTCACATCAATTTTTTACTTTTTCTAGGTGTTGTTTGTCTTTCTGTTATTGATTCACAAGGTATCTTTAATTATATATATTTACATGTAAATACACATATATCATATGTTTTAAAATATTTTCCAGGATTTCTCAAATGTTTAAATTGTTTATTTTATTTATGATTATTTTTAGATTTAGAAATTTAAATCATGTTTTATTTTATATTAAAGTTTTTATATTTTGTTTTAAAACTCATTTTTATTTATTTTAATTGACAAATACAAATTGTATATATTTATCATGTATTTTTTGATATATAGAAGTTTTAAAATTATGTGTTTATCTCTTCTATCCCTTACATTTTAAATCTTTCTTCAAGAAATTTGAAAATGTATGTTACTTTTTCTTCTAAATTTAATACAAACTATATATACATTCATGGTATACAATGTGATGTTCTGATATACATAGTGAACTAAAAACTACAGTCAAGCTAATTAATATATTCATCTCTTCACATAATTACCATTTTTGTGTGTGATGAGAACACTTAAGATCTAGTCTCTTATCAAATTTCAAGTGTACAGTGCAGTATTATTAGCTATAATCCCCATGCTGTATATTAGATCTATAAAACTCATTTGTCCTACATAACTAAAACTCTGTGCCCTCTGAGCAATATCTCCTCAATTATCCCCACCCTTCATCCCTGGTAACCTCCATCCTAGATTCTGCATATATGAATTTGACTTTTTTAGATTACACAAATAAGTGAGACTATGCAATATTTTTCTTTCTGTATTTGGCTTATTTCACTTAGAATAATGTCGTCCAGGTCCATCCATGTTGTCAGAAATGGCAAAATTTACTTCTTTATAAGGATAAATTATATTACATTGTATATACACACCACCTTACCTTATCCATTCATTTATCAGTGGACACTTAGGCTGTTTCCAACATTTCAGCTATTGTGAATAAAGCTGCAATGAACATGAAAGTGAAACTATCTATTATAGAAACTGGTTTTAATTTCATTGCATGTATATCCAGAAGAGGGTTTGCTGGATCATATGGTAATTCTATTTTTAATTACTTTCAGAACCTTCATACTATTTTCCATAATGACTGTAGCAATTTACATCTCTACAAACAGTGTGCAAGGGTTCCCTTTTCTCCACCCCCTCACCAACACGTTATCTTTTGTCTCTTTTATAGTAGACATCATACCCAGTGTGAATTAATATCTTCTTGTGGTTTTCATTAACAATTCCCTAATGATTAATGATATTTTAGCATTTTTTCATATAGTTATTGGCCTTCTGTGTGTCTTCTTTGGAGAAATCCTTTACCTATTTATTTATTTGCTATTGAGTTGTATGAGTTTCTTATATATTTTAGATAGTAACACCTTATCATGTATGTGGTTTACTAATATTTCTCCCATTCTGTAGGTTGCATTTTCATGTTGTTGATTATTTCTTTTGCTATGCATAGCTTTTTAATTTGTTGTGGTCTCAAGAATTTGTTTTTGCTTTTGTTGCCAGTGCTCTTGGTGTCATATTCATGAAATCATTGCCAAGATGAATGCAAAGGAGTTTTTCTCTCCGTTTTTCCCTTGGAGTTTTATGGTTTAAGGTCTTGCTTTAAATATTTAACCCATTTTAGTTGACTTTTGTATGTGGTGTAAAATAAGGGTATAACTTCATTCCCTGGCATGTGGATATCCAGTTTTCCTAGCACGTTCCTTTGGTCTATTTGTCTGTTCTTATGCCAGTATTCTACTGTTTTGATTACTATAGCACTTTGGGGTCTTTTATGGTTCCATATGAATTTTAGGATTGTTTGTTATATTTCTGTAAAAAATGCCTTTGGAATCCTGGTAGGATTGCCTTGACTCCATAGACAATAACTTAAAGATTATTATAAAGAAGTACTGTTGAAAGAATAGAAATAAAGCTGTTTTCAATTAGTAATTTAAGTGAAATTCGGGATACCTTTGAAAGAAAAGATGGTGCGCTGTGTGTACATGCATGTGTGTGTGTGTGTGTGTGTGTGTGTATGTGTGTGTGTGTTGTGAAGAAAGAGAACAAGAACTACTTAGTCATTTATAGATACCACCAACGAGTACTGCAGGAAAGAGAACATGTCTGGGAGTCAGCCATGAAGGTAATGTCAAAGGAGTCCCCAGGGAAATAGCTTTTGCACTATGAGCAATCCTTACTTGAGAAACATAGCTTTTAAAAGTTTCTTATTTTTGGCAAACTACTTTTTATCTTTCATTATCTGTACGCTTATATGTTAAAATCCAGCTTACAAAAAAGGCACTTATTTTAAATCAATATGCACTATTCAGTTATTCTGTTCACAATTCCAAAGTAGTGATTTATCAAACCAGGAACAGCTTGTATGAGTTTCTATAACAGCCTAACTCATGTTGTTTAATTTATAATTTACTAGGATTTAAAATTTATTATACTTTCCAATTCAAAGCACAATTATACTGATGAAAATATAATGTGTTTATTTCTTGTCAAACCATGTGCCATCTCGTTGACGTTTGCTTTCTAACACATTTTGTAGACTCATTTACTTCAATAGCCTACATGTAAACTAAGTTATGCTCAAGGTATTATTTTAAAACAAGTGTGTCATATTTGTCTTTCTGCCAATATCTAGTTTATGCAAAACTATCCCCTGTTAAGAGACAGCATTCCAGTGAATATGCTGTTGTTCACTTCATTCCACTGACCACTGTCCTTTTTTCTTCATTTGCATTTGCTTGTTTTATCATTTAGAAGGATGTTAGCCCTTCTGAGCATGGAAATTTTTATCTGCTTTATCACTGTTGTATTTCTGTTAGGTAGTTAGCAAGTGACTCGGGGTCTCCTAGGGATGAAAGTTTGTGTATTGCCTTGTGCAATTGCCCCACCCGGGAAGAAGGACAAGGGTTGACCCTAGGGCCTATCTTGTTCCTGCCCCATCTTAATCCTGCCCTGAGCTACTGCCATTCCTTGGGGGAAGAGAGCATATTCTATAAATAGAATATATTCTATAAGCATATAGAGCATATTCTATAAATCTGCCAGTCATAACTTAGCACGCCAGCTGCAAAAGAATGCCAAGGACCCTCTAGCCCACAGGCCAAGCTGCATAGATACCATAGAGTCCGGAAATTGATTTAGGACAACTGGCATGTGTAGTAAGACTCATGTCATGCAACTTCTAACTGTCCAATCAAAGTGGTTCCATGGTTGATGTCTGAGTCACAGGGAGGTCCCAATCCAGGCACTATAAAAACAAAACTGAGACCACAACCCACCCACTGTTTTGGCCCTTTCCTTTTGCAATCCCTTTGCTGAGACAATAGGTCCAGTCATCATTTGTGGCATATGTATTCATATCATCATCTGTAAACTTATATCTTGTCCTTTGCTCTATAATCCTCTCTTTCTCTCCTCAATAAACCTCATTTTCATGCTTGCCTTGTTTTGGCATATCTGGTCATTCTTTGGCCATGGGCATGCTAAGAACTGACATCTCAGACTGAAACCTGACATATTCAGTGCCTAGAAGAGTGCCTGGCACAGAGTAGGAACACAAGAAAGATTTTTTGAGTCAATTAATTAATGAAGAATATTTTAGATCATTGAAATCTTTATTAAGAGGATAAACTATGACAGATCAAAGAGTTATACAAGTGCAACATAGTGCATTACTAACAATGCCACAATAGTCATGCATAACTTATTATCAGTATTCAATATAGACTTACAGAAATGATAAACCTATTGCTTAAAGTACATGGACCCATAACTGTTTTTATTCATGCATCAGATAATATACCTGAAAATCTTCAATAATATATGCACAATAGTTAAACTACTTTTGGTAATTTTGAACAAAGAGAAAAAGAAAATAAAAGAACTTTCAAAAAATTATTTCTTGTATTTTGCCTCAGTTGATTCTACCAACATATTTAATTAATATGAGCAAAGACAGATGCGTTTTTATGAAGGTCCTTTAGCATTCAGGTGATAAACTTCCCCTGATCGCTAGTGTACTGTCTTCATATCTCCCACAATCAGGAAAGAAATAATTATGCAAAAGTATAGAATTTTTCCCAGAGATTTCAATAGTATCTAGGGGTGTATTGACTAAGGCCTAGTGTGTATAAAAGCAAAGGTAAGGGGAAAATAGAAAATAATATAATTCTTCCCACTAGGAATTAAGTAATTGTTGGGATTAATTATTCAAATAATCTATGTTTTTACAAATATTGGGTTATATGCATAATTCTTTGCAAGTAGCAGTATAAGTAACCTTAAGGTTATATCCCAATTTATTTAAACATATTTTATAAGCACATTTAATCTTGAAAACAGTTCCCTATGTTGTGGTTTGAGATATATAAATTTGCTCACTTGTCTAATAATATCTCTTCAAGAAAACTTCAGTATATCTGAACTATTTACCAAGGCCATTTGTTTATGGTTAGATAGGACAAGCCTCTGTTAAAATGCACATATGATTTCTGAGAAAGTTAACACACCACAATCACTATTCATTGATAACAAAAAAGTTAAATATTTTTCAAATGCTTACTATGTGTAAAATACTGGTGCAGGCTCTATATGTTATTCTAAAACAAAACTAGTCTTTATACACAATACTATTTATTTGGAAAGAAAAAATAAAATTGCACAATGTCCAAATGTGGAAAGAAAATAATTTTAAGGGTTGATTATGTAACAAAACCATCTTAAGTTCCAAACTGAAACACTGATATTATAATAGAGGCTGCTCTTAAAGCGTGCCCCAGAAGTTGAATGTTCTGTGTAGTACCTGAAAATGGAGAGGTTTGTTGGTTTGTTTTTTTGTTTTCTTTCGTTTTTAACATTTTATATGTTAGTTTCCAAAAATAGGTCTTCAGGCACCTATATGTTAAGATATAACTAAGGGCGTGCTAACGGTGCAGCCTGCCCTGAATAAGCCAAGACTATGAGACAAAACAAAGGTCTTTTATTCACATGGGAACTATTTGAGAGTCCTGTGGGTGGGACTCAAAAGTTTTGAGAAGAATAAACCATAGAGAAATATGAAAAAAAAAATGGAAGATGAAACCATAGCTAATTTTCTTCACCAATAAGACTTAGGGCAAGACTTGCAAAATTATATCCAGTTTTCTGAAGAATGAACACCTACTTAGCATTCCATTTTGTAGGGTGACCAATAACATTAATTTGCATTTTGACATTTACTCTAATCACCTGAACTGCAATAAGGTTAACTTGTGTGAAAGCTTTAACCAAAGAATCCTAAAGCTTTCATTCTGAATCAAATAAGTAGGTGAACTTTGGTTCCTTACATCAAGCCACAGGGATAAAAAAGAGGGGGAAAAGACACTTCAAAGAAGCCTATATATCTGATACTTGACAGCTACAGACTTTTAGAGATTAACTAGACCAAACTTTCTAAAACGGTCTTACAGTTTTCATATTCTACATTTCTAATGATTTTCTTTATTTGTGTAAATAATCTTGCCTGAGATTTTATCAGTATGCTTAGCAAAAAAGAACATTGTACTTTACAAAGGCATTTATCCAACTCGAAATTTGCAAATTGGTAACTATTTTTATGAACTTATAAAAGCTGATTTCAGGATGTTAGGTGACTTAGAATCCTAAATTATAACAATCTTTCCACTCAACTCCAAATCACTCCCATTGATATTGTATATTTAAGAAATCAGACATCTGGGTTCCTTTGTTGAAAAGGAAGATGGAGCAGAGAGTCAGGAGAAAAGGGACTAGGCAGAGTTAAGGATATTGTTGGCTAAGCAGTATGGAAATTTTACATTCTGGGATTGTTCCTGCCTAAGTGGCAGAAATAGACTTATAGACTGTTGGCATGGACAAGTAGAAGCAGTAACAGGAGAGCAATCCTCACAAAAATCAGAGGAATAAAGGGGCAAAGGAGAGGAGGAGACAACTGCCAAAGATGAAATTTTCCAGTAGTTAGATGAAAAAATAAGAGAATTCTAGAAACAAACAAAAGCAAAGATATCACTCTACCAAACTTTAAGTACACTACATGAGTACATGAGTACACCACATGTTCTCACTATTAAATTGAAACTAATCTGTCAACACCCATGTGCACAAATGGAAACCAAACAGGTGGGAGGGAGGAGAAGGAGGATGGTGAAATCATACCTAACAGGTGCATTGTACACTATGTGGGTGATGGGCACACTTATAGCATTGTCTCAAGGTGTACAAAAGCAACCCATGTAACCAAAACATTCATATCCCCTCAATATTCTGAGAATTTTTAAAAAATTATTAAACTGTGTGATTTAACAAAGTACTAAAATTTTTTCTCACTTATAAAGACATATTTCTTTGAGCAGGATCTTTGCAGACTATTCCATTTAGCTCATTAAAATTATCAACAAGTAATTTTTAAATTCTAATATAAGCAGCATATAAAGAATCTGCCATGCAAAGCAAATTAAGCAGACAATTTCTGGCCTCCATGATCTTACATTTTAATGGGCAATAAATTAACAAAAAGGCACAGGATCAAAGTCCACTAATATTTGCATCTATAATGGTGCCCCCAGCCCCTAAACAAAGGATTCAGGAGAGGTTAAAGAAGTACAGTGCACATCACTCGAGTTACCTATAAACGGAAAGCAAGGGTAAGAATCTTAATCATCATATCTGGCAAGCTCAGTTGCTGATCAGGGAAGTCTATATCATATATTCATATCAAGAATACATTTCAAAAATAGTGACATTCCCAATGGAAACAAGTTAATACATTAAGCTTGAAGCATTGTGATTTTGTTTTGTTTTGCCTTAGTTTTTCAAATATATTTTTTCTCTAAGTGACTAGGCACATCTGGTCTGTGATATAGTTCAGTTGGCTGAAAGGAAGGTCATCAAACACCCTTTGTTTTAATAAGATCTCAAACTTCAAAAGAATACTCTCATGAGACAAACATTCCCAGATCAAAATCTTAGACAATATTACATAACTAGAGTGTGTTCAGGTGGAAAAAAATGTTCCCCAAAGAGAAAAAGTTGGTTTAAGTTAATTGTCACTCTGTAAAGCCTTTTTCCTCCATTGGGAAACAGTGTCAGGGGCCTATAGAGATTGTTGTATGTTACTTTCTCCATTGCTATGGGCTGCCAACACTGACTCAAGCTCTAAAGATTAATGGTGCACACTCTACTTGACCTGCACGCACCCAATAGTAACAAGGAGAAACTGTGATGCCAGGACAGAATTTAACTGTTGTAGGAAGGAAACTTATTGCTCTTAATGAAAAGACACAGGCATTTTATTTGCTAGAAGGAAATTGCAGCAACCTGAAAGACATAAACACAATTTGTTTAAACTACAGAAAGAGTTAACTTAATTACTTTGGAAACAGGAAATTTTGATGATTCTAATAAAATGTACTCTTTCCTGTTCTATGGTGCATAATTCAGTCTGCAATGATTTCCCTTATTACATGTATCAGCTGCGAGCCTCTTATGCAGCTGACCCTCATTAATTAATAATTGTATGTCTGAGTAAGATGATTCTCTAAGTCAGCCTCTCTGTCGGGCAGATTTAAGATCCATTAAGGTATATTTAACCCTGAGTAGGGAAGAGAAATAATTAGGATCGATGAGCTAGAAATCAAGCACCTTGGAGTACTCAGGGCTGCAGTTGTCTGGGAAAAGTAAGCTGGTCTGCATTTGAGATGCCCTGCCATTCTTCCTTGTTGTAGGGGGGAAAATAAACTTAACTTCTGTATATACGAGGGGCATCAATTTTTAATACCAATTATATTCAGTATTTTCACTGTCTTACATGTAGCTACATCAATCTTTTTAGGAAGATACAGCCTGTAGATAAAATTGCATATTCAATTATGTATAACTCGGTTTCTTTTTTGTTGGCTCTGCAAGCCCACTTGTTACTAAATGATATATTTTTAATTAGCTTTGTATGCTTGGCACTCAGAAGGTCGACTTGGGCTATCTCTAGAGTCCTGTTAGCTAAATGACCTGTTTTGGGTTATGTGCCTTTTCCTCCCTTAGGCAGGACAAATGACATATATTTTATTCAAACATTGGTCTTGAAGGAGCTACATTGGTTTTATCTACCACCACCCTTCAATATCTCCCCCTTTGCCATCATTCTACCTGCTTTTCTCCTCCTTTACGCAAATGTGCTTGCTCATTTCCACACTCACTAGGCCCTTTCTTTTGGCTGGATTTCCTACCAAGTCACCTCACAAATCTCAAAATCTCTTTCAACCCGCTCTTCAAAATCTCCTCATATTTAAGGACATCAGGGACCAGAAATTCTCTTTGACTAGTCATTTAAATTTCTACCTATATGTACATATAACTAATCTATAACCATTTATTTGTATGTAGTAATAATATAAAAGTTGGACAGAAAATTTCTCTCTTAATGATTATATACAACTTCAAGTCAGCATCAGATTCCATAAATGTTAATTATGTTACCAATTCCTTAATGTCACAGCATCCAAACAAGGTTGTATATACTTAATGATGTGTTCAATCCCTGTGCATACCAGTGTTTTCAAGAAATCAGATCATATTAATACCAAACATGTTGATCTGTGAGGGGACTTGAATTATAGTCAGCATTCTTTGAAAACCTGAAAGCACTTGCTATTCTTACTAAAATCAGATAAAACTGAGTTAATATTACTTGTTTAGATTTACACATCTAAAAATGTGTTATGGAGATTTAAGACAATCAAGTGGTAACTGAACTGTGACTAGTGGAAAACCAAAGGTAAATGAAAAAAAAAAAAAAAAGAATCAAAAAATGTTCTGAACACTGTGGATTTGAGGGGCTTTTCCCCTAAAGCAAAGAATGATTTTGCTCAGGTTTGGTGGCTTTATATTCATACTACACAGAACACAGAAAGACTGAGAAGATTAGTGATAGTAAATATTGGATAAATGAATAAATGAGCAGCCTACAGCAGATCATTTGGAAAGAAACCATAAGGCCCCATGAGCCTCTGCATACCCTAAGTCCCACCAGGATGCTGTAAAGAGCACACAATTCTCCCTTCCTAGCTGCCTTTCTATTCCAGCCATTAGAGACAGTCATTTTAAGTCAAAGCAGTACACAGCCTGCTAAATGTCACTTTTTATATTGTGAACCTCAGGAAAAGGATCCTGAGACAAGCAGCTTTGTTTTAAGCATCTCTTAATAGCAAATTAGTATGGATTTGTTTACTAGATTAGCTGATTACTTCTAGCGTTGATCCTTTGATACAGATATGGCAGCAGGAACTATCAGCCTCTGAGATAAATCTTAGAAAAGCACTGATTTGAGAATGTGGGCATTAAGTGTGAAGATGGCAGTTGAATAACATACCAGGAGTTTGGAGTTTGTTTACTAGATTAGCTGATTACTTCTAGGGTTGATCCTTTGATACAGATATGGGAGCAGGAACTACCAGCCTCTGAGATAAATCTTAGAAAAGCACTGACTTGAGAATGTGGGCATTAAGTGTGAGGATGACAGTTGAATAACATACCAGGAGTTTGGATATAAGTCCATTAGTGAAGATATGGAGGAAGGACCTTTTTATTACTCACCATCATGAATTCATTTTTTCATTTTCTCTAGCTTTCTTCTTTCTCTCCTCTCCTAGGCTATGCTTTTTATTATTATTATTATTATTATTGTTTTAGTATCAAGCTTTATAAATCTTATCAATAGATATGTGACAAAAAATTATAAAGAAGAAAATGAAAATTGAATCATAATCCCACTCAATAAAAATAGTATTAACAAAATAATAATGTACTTTATTATATTTTCATCAAGGTTTTGATGGAATAAATATAGCATTTCTAGAAGAAATAAAGTAAATATCTTTTAAAATAAACACATGTATGAGGGACACAGAGGTAACTTAGTTATGACAAATTGCATATACTAGTGTCCTTTATAAATAGTGTAGTTTAAAAATATTACATTTGTAATAAAGGGAAGTATTCATTACATCATGAATTCAAAAATATTTACTGGCAACTTATATAATACCAGACTCACATAGGTGATACATCTAAAGAGAATAGACCAAGAGGTGTCCTGCTATCATGGTACTTAAATTCCACTGGATTGGACAGAAAACAGCAAGTAAAAATTAAATATATTCTTTCAAGGAGTGACAAATAATATAAAGACAAAAATAATCATGTGACATTGTCTGGATGGGAGTGAATGTTTAGATGAGGGGGCCAGCCTTGTAAAGATCTGGGAGGTACTGTGCTCTAGACCAGCGATACCTGACCTTTTTGGCATCAGGGACGGGTTTCATGGAAGACAATTTTTCCGCTGACTGAGGTGAGGGAGGGTGTGGGATGGGAGGATGGGGCGGAGCTCAGGCGGAGATGGGCCTCCCTGTTTCCTAACAGGCCATAGACTGGTACAGGGTGGAGGGGGGGCGGGGATTGGGGACCACAGCCGTAGACAGAAGTAGCAGCAGGTGGCCTTGAGGCTGGAACCACACAAAGTCTGTTCAAGGAAACAAAATATGTTCAAGTGAAAAAAAGAGACTTTTTTATTGGATCTGAGGAGAGTGAATAGAAAGATGACAGGAAATGCCCAGTTACAGCCTGAAGGATCTTGCAGTTCCTAGTAAGGAATTTGGTTCTATTCTAAGTTTACCAAGAAGCTCTTGGAGGACTTGTATACAGTTTATATACAGTTTTCATACCATGAAGTTGCATGGACCCTACCCTATCTTTAATGCACTAAAAAATAGAATGATAATGATAAACTTAAAATACAATATTTTTGGTGGTTGTTTGCCAAAGGTTTGAACTAACTAGCTTGGTTCTTTCAGGTTTCTTGTTCTGTGTATTCTTGTTTTCTGAGTAGAAAACAGGGGTGAGAAGTCTGGAGGAAGAGATTGCTCGGAGACACAGGAAAGTTGGAATAAAATCGTTGGCATTGGGATAAAGGTTCTGATTTGGATTTCTTCCCTGACTTTTTATTTTTGTTTCC